>NC_087344.1:204530495-204833526 GCF_030014295.1 Loxodonta africana | reverse complement strand
GCGCAGCAAACGCCAGCCTGGGTTATGAGTTTGCTGTCTGCACCATTAGGAACGGCTCCATGGCCCCAAGTCACCGGTCACGTTGCAGACTCGACTGTAATTCCCTGGACAAGTCCGGCAACAGAATAGACCGTGTGATCTTCTATGCTAAACAGCAAGAGCAGCTGACGCTGCTGGCCACCGGACACCAGGAAGGGTTGTCCCCGCGATGGCCCCGTGACTGCGCATCCTCCAGAGGGAGCCAATGGAGCAGTCCCCAAGCCTTAGAGCCAGGGCTGCCGGGCATCATGCCACCAGAGGCTACCCAGCCACCGGCAACGATGGTACCTTGGGAAGTGGTTAAACAGGAGAGGTGGAGGGGTAGGGGAAAAACTGATGGAAAATAGTGCTGGTAGGAGAGACCGAGGGAGAGAAACGCCGAGGGAACCATGAGGGCAGGCACGTGTCAGCTAGAGGGGTGGGTAACCAGAGCTGAGGTGGGGGCCTGAAGGACTGCAGCGGGAGGCTGACGTTTGCAGGGGCTGGGGAAGCACTGGTCCCCCTTTGGTGTCTGGCCACATCTTCTAACACTGTAGAGGAAATCTAGGTCGGGGGAAAGGGCCCAGGTGCCTCCTCGCTGAAAATGGGTCAGAGACAAGGTCCTTCGAACGACGCTGTCAGGCCTCCCCTAGCAGGGGTCTGCCCCTACCCCCCTACCCAGCGGTAGATATTTCATGCCCTTCCTGGCTTACAGGCTTACTTCTGAGGGACAGAGTATACTGTGTAAGGTCTGCCTCCCACAGGTGCTCCCCACTGGCACACCAGATGCCCCAGGACCCGGACCTGGGCTGTGCCGCCTGTGTGTTCAGGACACCCACAGACTACCCAGGATGCCAGCATTCCTGCTGGCTGCTAGCATTTGCTCCCTAAGCCACACTGTTCCAGCCGTGCGGCCGACTCATCACCTGGCACACACAGGACCCTCCTGTGATCACAGGGTCCCCCGGGTGCCCCAAGCACTGAGCTGCATTTTGAAATGGGTTCCAGGGACACTGGCCTGTGACCTGGAGCAGCCCCAGCCCCAGCCTGGTCCTCCTCCTGTGATGTGAAAGGAGAATGTCAGCCCTGAGGGAAAGAGAGAGCAGGTGTGCTCACAGCAGGGAGCCAGGTGAGAGAGGGGTCTGGGTGCCACAAGGGCCCACGCTGACTGGCTTGTGGCCCTGCCAAGCCTCTGTGATTTGTTGTTTTTCTTGGGTGCCATTTAGTCGATTCCGATTCATAACAACCCCATGTGACAGAGAAAATTGTCCCATATGGTTCTCTTGGCTGTAATCTTTACAGAAGTAGGTCACCAAGTCTTTCTCCTGAAGCGCGGCTGGGTGGGTTCAAACCAGCAACCTCTCAGTTAGCCAAGTGCTGAATTGTTACACAATCAGGGCTTCTTTTCCCTGTGATTTATGCCATTCTCAGTGTTCTTCCATCTCAGGGGCTTCTAGTACTCTGTGAACTGGTCAGAGCCAACCCCTTAAGTCTAGTAACCCATCAACCACCCCACCTCCTGCTGGCACGTGCCTGGGGAAGGCAGAGTAAGTTAGGTATTCAAAAAGCCCAACCAAGAAGATAAACCTTAAAGGCAGAGGAGGTAGGATCAACCAGACACCAACAATACACATTTACTCTTTTCTCTAATATCAGAATTTATACACTCTTATATGATATACTGCGAACTTGGAAAGTAGGGAAAGGCATACAGAAAATTACAATCACCTGTAATCTCACAAACCAGAGATGAAACCACTGTTAGCAGGTTGCTGTGTTTTCTTCCTGTCTCTTTTCTATGCTGACAATCTGTGTTTCTATCTATCTATACATATAAATCTAGTTGTAGAATCAAAGAGAAATGGGTCCCACAGGTTCTGCTATGCACTCTGGGAGCAGATCTCACAGACCCCTGGGGTCCTGGTGAGACTCCTGAGGACCCAAATGATAGGGAGGGATGGTGAGAGAGCCAGAGGGGAGGTGACATGCTCCAGGCTCCCTTGGTGCCCCACCCAAGCTGGATCTGGAAGCTGCTCCCACAGGAGAGAATGTGTGATTTGATGGCAGCCCAGCAGGCTGGCTCTCACCCACTATCACCTCCAGTCCCCAGCGTGGCGGCTGCGGCAGTGGCAGCTTTGTAGGACCTTTGATCCATGCGAAGTACGTCACAGGCAAGTGCTCTCAAGGCGTGGGCTCGGCACACAGAGGGTTGCCAGGCTCACAAACACACCCCTGGGGAAGACTTTCAGCTCTGACCCGAGCTTCAGTCTGCTGCCATCTACCCCACCTTGTCTCACAAATAAGCTCAAGGAGGAGATTTGGAAATGCACTTGTCCTGTGACCCTGGTACCTCTGAGCCCAGACTCAAACACCAAACATAAGTAAGTAAATAAAACCAGTTACTGCGGAGTCAGACCCCACTCACGGCAACCTCATGTATGTCAGGGTAGAACTCTGCTCCATGAGGTTTTCAGTGGCTGATTTTTCAGGAGCGGGTCACAAGGCCTTTCTTCCGAGGTGCCTCTGGGTAGACCTCCAGTCTTTTAGTTATTGCCAAGCAAGTTAATCATTTGCTCCACCCAGGGACTCTGACCCCAGACTCAGGGGCTCAGACGTAACTCACCAAGGCCACAGGCCTAGTCAGTGCTGGGTCTAGGCTAGAAGCAACCATGTTCTTTCTCTCATGCTTTGTTGCACACACAGATTTTTCTGACTCTTGCGTATATGTCTCTTTGACATCAGATGTAAGGTCATCTTATTTCTTCTTGTCTGACTTTTAGAGGGATTAAGGAGACAGGGTTAAAAATATAGGCCATCACTCCGGGCTCTGCCCCAGAGACAAGGATGCAGGAGAAACCCCACCTGGCTTTACCCTTTTTTCTTTCATCGAGCCCTGCCGTCACCTACTGCATGCTGTCCCCAGCTGGGGATTAAGGAGTCAAAGAAGAACAGAAAATGCTCCAGGCCCATTGTTAACGGTAGGGACAGCTCTCTTACCAAGCAACTGGTGAAAAAAATGTCCTTAGAACTACAGTGTCTGAAAAGTCCACAAGATTACCGTTAACTTATTCTTAAACAGAATGTTCATTACATTTTCAGGTAATAAGTCCACTATGTTTTTCTTCAACCTCCAGTCAGGAAAGACCTCTAAATTTAAAGTCATGAGTTCAATTGTTAATTTGAAAAAAGTATAAAAAATACACTGAGTCCAAAGTCCTGACAACACAGAGAAATTAATGTATTTCTTGTACTTTTTTTAGATTAACAGTTGGACCCATTTCTTTCAACTTAAAGGTATTTCACCTGAAAATGCATTTGAAGGTTGAAGAAAAACACATTGAATTTATTATTTGAAAATGTAACTAACATTCTGTTTATCAATCAATTTAGTCCATGATTCCTGACTTTTAGGTCACCTTATAGAGTAGAAGAAATCCCTGGGTGGTTAATGCATGCTCAGCTGCTAACCAAAAGGTTGGTGGTTCGAGTCCATCCACAGAAACCTCTGAAAGGTCACAGCCCTGAAAACCCCATGGAGCACAGTTCTACTTTGATACACATGGGGTCACCATGAGTTGGAAACGCTTGACAGCAACTGTTTGGTTTTTGGTTTTATTTTGGAGGCGCAGAAACCACAGGGGTGAAGTAACTTCCCTAAGGTTACACACTTTGGATGAAAGAACTGGCCAAGGTTTCCTTAAAAATAATTTCTGGGGCCTCTTCCTACTCATAGGTTCTTTGAAATGTAAAGGAGAAAAGTTTATTCATTTTATGGCCTTAATGACCTGTAATCAATCAGTCAGTCAATTTCTTAATCATTCAAGCAGTTATGTAATTACTGAGTCCTGGGCTTCCTACAGTGGTAGAAACAAAAGAACTGGAAACCATGGCCTTTGCCCTGGAGGAGAATCTTCTAAGACACAGGTAGGTGAGGCTGTCCCAGGGTAGGTTACAGCACCTGCCAAGCTGGTCCTCAGCAAATGTTAATTGGATGAATGGCTGGGTGTGAATGAAGCAAGGTAGCAAGAGAAAAGTAAATCCTAGAACTGTTCTCACTGGTGTACTTTAAACAAAGTGCATCTTCAAGCCAATGTGTTAGCTCCGGTGCGATGTCCGTGTGAGGTTATACATGGACACGATAAAGCATGGGGGTTGCAATTGATGGCTTACGTGCGGTTTCTCTGGGAGATAGGGTGTGTGGACGGTGGTCCCTGGGGGCTGCTCTGTGTCTACAATAGGGAGGACAGGAGCTGCCTTCCCTCAAGGAAGGGATCCATTCAGATTCTCTTCCAGACCCACACAACACAAAGGCAATGGTCTACCACTTGTAGTGGACATGAGAATTAGGAGGGGGAGGGGAGCTGTTAAAATGCAGACCCACTAGAGATCTGTCTATGAAAATAGCACCTATGGCAATTAGTTTTATATTGCTGAATGATCTCTCACTGCTGGTGATGGAAACTTCAAAGGCCAATAGATACTGCTCATTGGTGCCTCCCCCGCTCAAGCGGCACCAGGGCACTTGCAATACCTGCCATACCTGATAGGCCTCTGCTGGGTGGCACTACACCTGCCTGCAGGGACTCTAAGTTCCTCAGTGGTGTTCTGATACCAGACCCGGAACACACTTTGAAAGCTGAAGACTTTTACTCTGCCCTAAGCCAAACAAAGCCAAGAGGAATAAAAACCCTCCCTTTACCCAGGAACTAGCTCAACCACCTCTTCTGTTCTTCTATGTCAAAATTCCCTGCAACTGTAGTTTTCATCAATACCTGGCCAGGCGACCTGACTAGGTGCAGTCAGAGAAAACCTGGCAAAGCCAAAAGCTGCTCCCCTGTCCCCAGTGCCTTCCACCCTTGCAGTGGGTTGGAGAGAGAACACAGTGCAGACTCCTTCCTGGTGTGTTCCTGGCTCTCGGCCCAGAAATCCCCCCTTAGAGGGAAATAAACTCGGGGCTCTCCCAGCTCCTGGCGTTTGCCCCAGGAAAGCCCTGAAACTAAATGCTTGAGGGGCTCTGAAGTGGAAGCAGCTGCTGATTCTCAGAGTGGCAGCTTTGACGACATTTGGAGTCCCCTATGTGAGAACAGAGAGACCCCTGTGCTTCCTCCCTGCAGCTCTGAGGAAGGGGAGGTGCTTCGGGGGAGGCCCAGCCTTGGCGCTGCAGGAGCCTCAATGTCTCCTGGGCCTTCAGACCGGCAGGTGCAGCCTGATCTCAAGGATGGAAGCCGCGGGCATGTGTGTGCCAGCAGGACATGCATGTGAGGGACATGTGTGTGTCAGAAGTGTGCATGCTGGGGAAGAGCCGGCATGATCCCACCACTGTCCCTAACCCAGGCAGGCCCCCTCCCGACTCTCAGGAAGGGGCCTTGAGTAGCGCGCCCGACACCTGGGAAGCAGACCCCCAGCCCCCAAGCACCCAGAGCCTGGCGGTGACCCACGTCACCTCTGGAGGGCTTCCACCCCCGGGCGACTTCTCAGTCGCCGCGCAGAGGCCTGGGGGCGGCGCGGTTTGGGGGAAAGGGACCGCATGTGGGGGCGGGTGCCTGTGTGTGAGCAGTTCAGATGGAGATCAGGGACGATAACCCAGGCCCGGGATGGCAGCGCTCGACAGGAAACCTTGAGCGAGAGAGACAGCTGTCGGCTAACGGGCGGGGCTGCTCCTGTAACCGCACCCCAGTCGGCGGGACAGCGCCCACCCTGGGGCTGCACGGGGCGGGAGGGCTGCTGGGCTTCCTCCCTGTCCCGGGCGGGGAGTGGGCGGTGGGGAGGCTGCCCTTCACGGGTCTGTGTTCCTCACTCTGAAACTAGGGTCCCGCACACCTTGGCTTTCGGTGTGATTGAAGAGAACCACCCAGGATCTGAGTCCACCAAGTGTGGGCAGAAGGGGACTGACCTCGGGTCAGGCAGTGGGGGTGGCCCTAGAAGCCCCTGGCTGTGCAGCCAGCTGCCTGAGCCAGCCACTGCTTCTCCCCTCCCCCCAGAAGGGCCTTGACGCCAAGGACAGTGGTGGGCCTTGGGAGGCTGAGGCTTGCCTCTTTCAAATCCAGGTGAACTGCTGCCTCCGTCTTATAGGGTATCTGTGTCTGTTTTCATATAAAAATAGCACTCCCTCTCCCGGGCTCCAGGGGACCTTGGTACAGTAGGAAGCTGCTCCAGGCCTCACTCAGGCCCACCCTTGGGCCCTGCAGGGGGAGAAGCCCACCATGGGGAATACAGAGGGAGTGGACGAGGTACTGCCCCTGCCTCAGCAGGCTCGACTGAGGGTGGTCAGGCAAGCAGACAGGTATGCAGGCTTCCGTTGTGGGTATAGGGAGCCCTGCAGGTGCCCCTCAGCAGCTTGGGGCCATCAGGGCTGCAGGGATGGTGCTCCATGCCCCTCTTTGGCCTCAGGGCCTCACTTGGTTTCCTCGAGCAGCCTCAGCTCCTGATGACCAAAACCCTGCATGGCCTCTGGGAAGCCCAGCTCCCAGCGTGCAGTGGGATTGGCTGGGGTGACTCAGTGGATCTGGACCACTTTCATCTCCCTTCACCTGCCTGGTTCTGCAGGTGTTCAAGTTGGGGATGGGGGGGAGGGTGCTAGTGAAAATATCTCCTTTCCGCAGCACTGGGTAACCATAATAACACCAATGATGGCCATGCTCTTTGCCAGCAGTACTTGTTTTTGTGTTTGTATATAAGCTTAATCCTGTTTCTGAAATACAACTGCAGTGAAAATTCTGAGCTATTGCCAAACCTGGCAAGTCATCAGCAGAGATCTCCTGAGCCACAACCAAGTTCAAGGTCCTTTGCTAAATGGACAAGTCCTGGCCCCTCTGCTTGTCTTCCTTGCTGAGATCTCTGCCATACATACCTCCTTTGATTTAAGAACTCACCTCATTCATTTTGTTTTGGTTGTTTAGTATTATAAAAGTAATATATTTTCATGATTAGAGTTTCAAAGAGTACAAAAAGCTGCAAAGTGGAAAGTAAGTAAAATTCTCCCACCCCTCCCTCTCTCCTCCTCAGAGGTAACCCCGGGTGACAGTTTTTTGTGTAGTACTTGACATGTATTTTATATATATACAAGCAAACGTACATAGCCTACATAATGTATTTTTATACACACAAATACTTTACATATTATTCTACAGCTTTCTTCGTTCACCTAATTATCTTGGAGATCTTTCTGTAACAGTACACACAGAATTGTCTGTTCTGCTTTTGGTTTTTTTGACTGTCACAAAGGGATATACCAAAATTTATTTCTCAGGTTCCCAGTTGATGGACACTTATGTTGTTTTTGGTTTTTTTCTTGCTCACACGGATAATGATGCAATAGACATCCTTGTACATATACCTCTCCATACTTATACAAATGTATCCAAAAAATAAGTTTCTAGTGAAGAAATTGCAGGATCACAAAGAATGTGCATTTAAGATTTTGAGAAAAACAGCAAAATCCTGCCTGGAATTTTGACATAAAGGGGTTTGATCTAGAGTGGCTTTCTTTTAAATGGTGCTAAGGGTTCAAGAGCACCATGTGAGGGTGGGTGCTGTGTTAGGAAGAACAAGGGCCTGGCAAGACCTGGCTTCTCATCCAGGCTCTGACACATATGTGCCCTGTGACTTAAGAAGGTCACTTTACTTCTCTGGCCTTCAGTTTCATTATCTGTAAAGTGGAGCAAATAAGGTCTGCCCAGCTTACCCTGGAAGAAGTCCAAGCTGCACCGAAGGCATTGGCAAAAAGAAAGGCCCCAGGAACTAACAGAATACCAATCGAGATGTTTCAACAAACGGATGCAGCACTGGAGGTGCTCACTTGTTTGTGCCAAGAAATTTAGAAGACAGCTAACTGGCCAGCTGACTGGAAGAGATCCACATTTGTGCCCATTACAAAGAAAGGTGATCCAACCGAATGTGGAAATTATAGAACAATATCATTACTATCACACGCAAGGAAAATTTTGCTGAAGATCATTCAAAAGCAGTTGCAGCAGTACATCAACAGGGAACTGCCAGAAATTCAGGCCGGTTTCAGAAGAGGACGTGGAACCAGGGATATCATTGCTGATGTCAGATGGATCCTGGCTGAAAGCAGAGAATACCAGAAGGATGTTTACCTGTGTTTTATTGACTATGCAAAGGCATTCAACTGTGTGGATCATAACAAACTATGGATAACATTGCGAAGAATGGGAATTCCAGAACACTTAATCGTGCTCATGAGGAACCTGTACATAAACCAAGAGGAAGTCGTTCGAACAGAACAAGGGGATACTGATTAGTTTAAAGTCAGGAAAGGTGTGTGTCAGGGTTGTATCCTTTCACCATACCTATTCAATCTGTATGCTGAGCAAATAATCCAAGAAGCTGGACTATATGAAGAAGAACAGGGCATCGGGATTGGAGGAAGACTATTAACAACCAGCCATATGCAGACGTCACAACCTTGATTGCTGAAAGCGAAGAGGACTTGAAGCACTTACTGATGAAGATCAAAGACCACAGCCTTCAGTATGGATTACGCCTGAACATAAAGAAAACAAAAATCCTCACAACTGGACCAATGAGCAACATCGTGATAAACGGAGAAAAGATTGAAGTTGTCAAGGATTTTATTTTACTTGGATCCACAACCATCGCCCGTAGAAGCAGAAGGCAAAACTCAAGCAACATACTGCATTGGTCACATCTGCAACAAAAGACCTCTTGAAAGTATTTAAAAGCAAAGATGTCACTTTGAAGACTAAGGTGTGCCTCAGCCAGGCCATGACGAGTAGTGCAAGCTGGACTATGAGTAAAGAAGACCAAAGAAGAATTGACACCTTTGAATTATGGTGCTCTCGAAGAATGTTGAATATTCCATGGACTGCCAGGAGAAGGTACAAATCCAACAAATCTGTCTTGGAAAAGGTACAGCCAGAACTTCAGCTCATGTACTTTGGACATGTTATCAGGAGGGACCAGTCCCTGGGGATGGACATCATGCTTGGTAAAGTAGAAGGTCAGCAAAAGAGAGGAAGACCCTCAATGAGGTTGATTGGCACAGTGGCTGCAATGATGGGCTCAAGCATGACAACAATTGTGAGGGTGGCGCAGGACCGGGCGGTGCTTCCTTTGGTTGTACATGGGGTTGCTATAGTCAGAATCGACTGGAAGTACCTAACAGCAACAGCAGCTTACCTCACTCAATTGTTGTGAGGATCAAACGACATCAGGAATACCAAAGAGTGTTCTAAACTGAAAGTACGGAGCACACTTTTGGTCTGACCGTCACTGTTACAGCCTCTGTCCCTGGAGTCAGCCAGGGGCAGCTGAGGAGAAGAAACACAGACACAGAGGAAAGACAGCCGTGGGAAAACAAGTGGAGATTGAAATGATGCATCTAAAAGTCAAGGATTGCCAGGAACCACCAGGAACTGGGAAGAGGCAAGGGAGATCTTCCCCTAGAGCCTGCAGAGAGCGTGGCCCTGGCAACACTTTGATTTCTGACTTCCGACCTCCAGGACTCTGAGACAATGTTTTGAGCCATGCAGTTGGTAGTACTTTGTCACGGCACACTGGCCTACCTCCTTGCTCAGCTGTGAGGTCCTTCACCTCTGCCCTCATTGCCTTGTGCAGTATCTGGCACTTTCTCTTAATAACAGTAGCCACCACTGTGTTTTGAGGCCCTACTATGTGTCAGGCATTCTTCAAAGGTGCTTACCCGTGATATGCCCCTCTTCACAATAACCCAGAAGTTAGGAGTTACAGTGGCTGGTTTTGGAAAAGGAAACTGAGGCTTGATGGTCAATCTGTGTTAATGAGGGATGAAAGAGCTTTTAAAAGGATGAATGAATCTGCAGACCCTTCAGTAGAAATAGGCTTACTTTCTGGGTGGAAACCACAGCTTGGTTTATGGGGTGAGGGCAGGAAGGACGAGGAGGGCCACGTTCTGGTGGACACAGGCAGACAATGGAGGGCCTCTTGGGAGCAGGCCGGCACCCTGACAGCATGGCTGGATTTTAGGCCCTGTCACACGGCTAACTGGGGGCCTCTCCAGCCAGCACAGCACACAAGGAATGATGAACCACAGTTATTCCGCTTGGCTTTAATTTTTTCAAATTACAAAAATAATACGTACTTAACTAACAAAAAAAGAGAAAACTCTGCAATTGCTCCCGATGTCTTTCAGAGTAAAAGCCACTGGCCCAAGAAGTTGTCCTCAATGCCTGCCTCCCTTGTCAACCCCTAGCCCTCTCTTAGCATGTCCCCTCATTCACGCCAGCCTGGCCACAGTCACCGCCTTGCTGTTCAGACACTAGGCCTGAGTCTGCCTCAGGGCCTTTGCACATGCTGTTTCCCCCAACCCAGGTGCACTCTTCTCCACATCTCCATGGCTGAGGCCTCCTCTGACCACGCGTGGAATGTGGGATTTTGTTGTCATTTTGTGCTTGCCTTTTCCTGGCCAGTCAGGAGATTGAGTGTCTTGTTCTATATTTATAAGCAACTTCTTTTTGCTCCTCTAAGGATTGCCTATTTATATCTTTTGCTGCTTTTTTCTCTTGGGCTATTTGTGTTAGCTTTCATTTTTGAAAGTATTGTTTATCGAGTCCCCGGATGGTGCAAACGATTGGTTAGCAAGCTTGGCTGCTCACCAAAAGGAGGAGCGTTTCGAGGCTACCGGAGACCTTGGAAGAAACACTTGGCAATCTACTTCTGAAAATCCTGTGGAAACCGGCTCTGTTCTGGCACACATGGGGTTGCCGTGAGTCAGAGTCGACTCGATGGCAGCTGGTTTAAACTTAGAAAAAGCTTTAGGACTGAAACTGTTCACCATGGAATTATTTACAGTGGTGAAAAATTGGAAACCGTTTAAATGTTCGTCAGTAGGAGAATGGTGCCATAAATAGTGAAGGGTCACGATGCAACCGTTACAAAGCATATCCAGGAAGACTGTGAAATTATGATATATTAACTGACAAAAAAGGCTGCATCGTTTTTTTTTAAATAATTTTTATTGTGCTTTAAGTGAAAGTTTACAGGTCAAGTCAGTCTGTCACACATAAGCCTATATACACCTTACTACATACTCCCACTTACTCTCCCCCTAATGAGTCAGCCCACTCCCTTCCTCCAGTCTCTCCTTTCGTGACCGTTTTGCCAGTTTCTAACCCCCCTACCCTCCCATGTCCCCTCCAGACAGGAGATGCCAACACAGTCTCAAGTGTCCACCTGATACAAGTAGCTCACTCTTCATCAGCATCTCTCTCCAACCCATTGTCCAGTCCAATCCATGTCTGATGAGTTGTCTTCGGGAATGGTTCCTGTCCTGGGCCAACGGAAGGTTTGGGGACCATGACCGCCGGGATTCCTCTAGTCTCATTCAGACCGTTAAGTCTGGTCTTTTTGTGAGAATTTGGGGTCTGCATCCCACTGTTCTCCTGCTCCCTCAGGGGTTCTCTGTTGTGCTCCCTGTCAGGGCAGTCATCGGTTGTGGCCGGGCACCAACTAGTTCTTCTAGTTGCAGGATGATGTAAGTCTCTAGTTCATGTGGCCCTTTCTGGGCTCATAGTTATCGTGTGACCTTGGTGTTCTTAATTCTCTGCATCATTTTTGATAAAGAATGATTACAACTTATAAATAACAAACACCATGGAAGGCAATCTGCCGTCATGTTGATAGTGGCTGTGTTTGAATGTAGTATCATCAGTGAGTTTGATTTTATCCTGCGTTTTTTATAAGGAGTTGTACTACTTGAAAATAAAAAGAAAAATTATTACAGAGAATTAAAAAAAAATTTTTTCCCCAAACCGTAACAACTTTAATGGAAATAAAAATACAAGAAAAAACATTTGTCCATAATCCTGCTACCCCTAAAATTTCAAACTGCCCCTTTTTCCCCTGTCCCTTATATCCCTGGCCTACCGGAATATGTGACCTGGAGGTAGCTGCAATCAGATGATTAACTTTACAATGACACGAATGTTTGAAATGCAACCCTGAGGAGGGGGTTGTGTGGCAAATTCTAGTGAATGCCAATAAATTATATGGTACCAATAAATTATGTAGACTTGCTCTGCCGACAAAGAGGTCAGGGTGTCTCAGGTGGGTCAACCTGTATGGGCATTGGCCAGCGTGGGTCCTGGCCACACATTGTGAATCCCTAGGACTTTTGTCCCCCTGCCCCTCAAAGGAAAAACTATCGACTCAGAATATCACCTGCTATTGCAGTTGGTTTTGGTTGGTTTATTGCAGTTGGATCCTCAGAGAAGAAAGGGCTCCAAGCCTGACTGGACCCCTCTCCCCAGCCTTGACAGCCAGGTGGTGGTGAAGAATCTGGGCTATGCATCCAGACAGGCCTGGGTTCAGCCCTGGCTCAAGACCTCACACATGTTATTAATTTCTCTGAGTCTCAGTTTCCCCAGTTGAAAAGTCACTTTAAAAAAATAAGTTGCCATCGAGTCAATTCTGACTCTCGAAGTTCCTGGATGCTGCAAACGGTTAAAGCACTTGGCTGCTAACTGAAAGATTGGAGGTTCAAATCCATGCAGAGGTACCTCGAAAGAAAGGCCTGGCAATCTACTCCCAAAAAATCAGCCATTGAAAACCCTGTGGGGTCCAGCTCTACTCTGACACACATTAGGTCACCATGAGTCAGAATGAACTTGACCACAACAGGTTTTTAAAGTCAGTGAAAAGTACCTACTACAGTCACTGAGAAGATTGAATAAGAAACCTCACACTTGGTTCCCGGCACAGAACAAATCTTCATCTAGTGGTTATAACTGTTATTTCGTGTGTCTAGCCTAGCTCTTTCCTGCTGCAGTGAAAATTGTGTACGCAACAAAAGGGGGCAAGCCTCCACAGGGGAGGTCTGGGTGCCCATGGCCCTGTGGCCAATGGGCTGGGTATCACACCCAGCACTGTGCCCAGCAAGGCACCCCCGAAGCTGCCATTGCCTTCCTGAGAACATGTGACTTCCTGTTTTCTCAACTTTTAGCCTGCTGTGACATTACCAGATGTGTCCGGGCCTAGGGGTAGGCCTGGGCCCAAGGATTGAGGTGCAAAGGAAGGAAAGTCAGGGGGCTTGGAAGCTGGCCAAACCCACCCGGATCCTAGGCTATTAGGGTTAGTATCAGTGTCCTTAGCGTTTGTATACTAAGGGTTTACCAGGTACCAAGAAGATCCCATTTACACATCCCACATCCTTGGGGGTAGGTACTGTTATTCCATGGTTCCACAGATAGTTAAACAGCAGAACCAGGACTTGGACCCCAGTCTGCCTACCGGCAAAGTATTTGTCCTTACGTGCAATGAATGCTAAAGTGTTTCCCATTAAGGTGGAGGCTGGCCGGACACGGGTGAGACTTGAAAGGCTGCCCGATGGAAGAGCAAAGATCTGTGTCCTTTGTGCTTCTGAAGGCACAAGTCATTAAAGGAAAAACAAAACTCTGAAACTTAGATTCCCTGCCACCCAAGGTATTCAAGCAGCGCCTACAGGTGTCAAAGAAGAAGTTCTTGCAAACAGTGGGAAGCTCTCTGGGAAAGAGGAACCCCAGAGTCACTGGGATAAAGTAGGGAGGGAAGGGACTTTGCAGTCAGATGCATTTGGGAACTTTCTAGTTGAATGAGCTTGGGCAAGTTGGATGTCCTTCCTGAGCCTCAATTTCATCTGCAAAATAGAATTGGTAGTAATCGTGCCCATGCTATACAGAGCTGTCACAAGGACTAAACCAAGTAACAAAACAGCAAGGTCATGAAGCTGTCTCGTGAGTTGTCATGTGACGTGTATTGTTGTTGGTCGGTGCTGCACAGTCGATCCCAACTCATAGTGACCCCATGTGCTGAAGTAGAAGGGTCCCAATAGGGTTTTCTAGGCTGTGCTTTTTATGGTAGCTGATTGCCAGGTCTTTCTCCTGCAGATCCCCTGGGTGTGTTCCAACTGCCAACGTTTTGGTGAGCAGCTGAGCGCTTAACCATTGTGCCACCAGGAACCCTTAAGGGCATTGTCATCTTGTGAAACCAGTAGTTGTCAGAACATCCACACTCTCTTGAGTGCCTACTTGTGCCAGGCATGTTATGCACATTCATTATCTGACTTTATCTTCAAACACCTCTGAGAAGTAGCTGCCCCACCTTGAGCTGGGAAGCCTGTCCAAATTCCACCCCAATCCTGGCACAAAGGGTGAGAGCTGGAAGGGCCTGGCCACTGCTGCTGCTGAACCGACAGAGCCTGTGTTGTGGGTAGAGACCACAGGCCCAGCACGTGCCTCTCCGCAGGGCACTGCTCCACACCCTGTTACCACGTTTGACCTGCACAGCTATCCTGGGAGGTTGGTCTTTTCAACCCCATTTTGCAGATGGAATAGCTGAAGCCCAGAGAGGTTAAGAAGGCTGCCCCGAGACACAAAGCCAATCAGAAGCAGATTCAGAACTTGAACCTTGCAGTCTTCCTGACTCTAAGGCCTGTGTTCTTGTCCCTTTTCTGTGGCCTAGAGGTGTGCTAGAGTGGGAGGGGACATAAGCAAGTGAAACCAAAATGTGACTAAGTGTTGGTGCCACAGCAGCGAGGTGTGACTTCAGAGGTGGGGGAGAACCCTGTCCTGCACCCAGAGTTGAGGTGCACCCAGGGCAGAAGGGAAAGGAAAGTACCTGGAGTCAGGAGACGCAGGAATCCTGTACCACTCTGCCACTAACCTGCAATTGTCTTTGGTGAAGTCATTTCATTCCAATGGCCTCAGTTTATGGATCTGTGGGTTGGACCCTGTAGTAGCCCCCTGTCTACCTTCTGGGTTCTCATGATTCACAAACTCCATCAGGCACTGGAAGTGATTTGGGAAGCATAAGTCGGGGTTTTCGAGGCTTCCCATTAGTTGGATGTGAGAGAGGTGAAAGGTGAAAGGAATTTGCTGGAAGAGGAGGGGGTTCCCTGGAGAGGGATGCGACCAGTTTGTTTGCAGCTTCGCTGTGGTGGGGCCAGGTTCTTCTCTGCCACCATTCTGGGCAGCAGCTCAGTGGTTCCCCTACTCCCTCCTGGGGAGGTGCCGCACACGGAGCCTGGCAATAGCACCAGGACAGAAGTCCTCGTGCTGGGCCACAAGCTGGTTACGGTCTACTCCCTGTTCTCAGAAGCTCATGGTCTGCCTAAGTGATGGTGGACAAATGACACAATTCAAATGTGCTGTTGCATCGTGAATCTCACCCGAGCAAACATGGAGACCACGTACTGTAAGGGCGAGTGCCTCTATGACGTTGCCCTTTGAGGCTCCATAATCTTCCTGTTAGTGGTCAGTTGCAGGAAGCTTCCAGAACTCAGGGCCTTTATAAAGATGACAAAAGGGTGTAGAGAGCTCATTCTCACTAATAAGACTCATAACATTTTTTTTTTTTTTAACATTTTAATTTAAATCCATCAGGTGCTCCTTGGAAACTCTATGGAGCAGTTCTACTCTGTCCTGTAGTATCACTATGAGTTGGAATCTACTCGACAGCAATGGGTTTGTTTTTTTTTAATTGTGTTTTGGGTGAAACTTTACACAGCAAATTAGTTTCCCATTCACACACGGATTGTTCTGGGACATCGGCTGCTATCCCTGCAATGTGTCGGCACTCTCCCCATTTCCACCCTGCCTTCCCCGTTTCAATCCCCCCAGTTTCCCTGCCCCTCCTTGCCTTCTTGTCTTTGCTTTTGGGTGAACGGTGCCCGTTCGGTCTCGTATGGTTGACTGCTCTAAGGAACACATTCCTCAGGGGTGTTATCATTTGTTTTATTGGCCAATCTATTATTTGGTTAAAAGGTGACCTCCGGGAGTAGTTTCACTTGCAGGTTAAAAGGGTGTCTTAGGGCGATAGTCTCAGGGGTTTCTCCAGTCTCTATCACTCCAGTAAGTCTGAACTTTTTTTATGATTTTGCATTTTGTTCTGCATTTTTCTCCCATTCTAACTGGACCTTCCATTGTGTCCCTGGTCCGAGCCGGGCATCACCTAGTTCTTTGGTCTGAGGCTAGAGGAGGCTGTGGTTCATGCGGGCCGTTAGTCCTGCGGACTGATTTCTCCTTTGAAGACTGATAGCATTTTTAGATGCCTTTGTAGGCAGGGACTGATGGATGGAGGTACTCTGTGACTTATCTCTGGGCACCTCACATGGCCTGGTCTGGGCGTCCTGCTACAAGGCGGGACGGCTTCAGCTTAAGCATGTGCTTAATATAAAAATCATCTAACAACCCTAGCTGACGTTGTGAGGCACTAAGCCCTCGACCACCACCTGACAGGTTGGCAGTTCAAACTCCCCCAGTGCCTCAGAAGACAGGCCTGGCAATCTGCTTCTGAAAGGTCACAGCCTTGAAAGCCCTACGGGGCAGCTTTACTCCACACACACGGACACACGGGGCCGCCCTGAGTCAGAATCGGCACAGCGGCAACTAACAGCAATAAGTCTATGCCAGGTCCTGCAGCCCCGTGAATGCTCTTGTTTAACCTTCACCACCACCTAATGAGACAGGTACTATCGTTATTCCCATTTTATAGATGAGGGAACTGAGGCTTATAGAAGTTTAGCAATATACACAAAAATTGCAGCGTTTAAGAAGGACTGAGCCTTTGTTAATTTCTCTCTTCCTCTCTGTGAGTTTACATTTGCTAGACGGAATGGCTGTACGTCTCTGGAAGGCTGAGCGTCCCTCAAACGTGCTCTGTTTAACACTGGCTGCATCCGTGTGATGTTGCAGGGCTGAACCCCCAGTCTGGCCACACACTGAAATCTCCCATACCCGGACCCCACCTCACGCCATTAAATCAGAGCTCGGGGGGGAGGGGATGGGGCTGAGTGTAATGTGCAGCTGGGACTACGGGTCCCTGTAAGAGCCCTCAGTCAGTCTCTGAGTTCCCATTCCAATGCTGGGGTTCCCCTGGGTGCTGTGAATCTGGGAAGTGGGAGATAAAGACTACCTCTCCAGTTACACAGGAATGCAGCCATCATGTAACAGTATTAAATACTTCTAAGACTGCTAACCAAAAGGCTGGCAGCTCGAGTCCGCCCAGAGGCACCTTGGAAGAACTGGTGAACTACTGCCAAAAATCAGCCACTGAAAACCCTATCGAGCACAGCTCTACTCTGAACACGTGGGCTCCCCAGGAGTTGGAATCGACTCCATGGCAAATGGATAGGAAGCAGCTCCTCCACCAATCTGTCAGTCTGGTATTCTGTGGGGGCTTGCATGTTGCTATGATGCTGGAAGCTATGCCACTGGTATTTCAAATACCAGCAGGGTCACCCATAGTGAATAGGTTTCAATGAGGAGTCCAGGCTAAGATAGACTAGGAAGAAAGGCCTGGCAAACTGCTTCTGAAAATTAGCCATGAAAACCCTATGAATCAGAACAGAGCACCGTCCAACATAGTATACTGAAAGATGAGCCCCCTAGGTTGGAAGGCACAATGGACCTGAGCATACCAGTGATCATAAAGGTGGCATGGGATGGGGGAACATTTTTGTCTGTTGTACATGGGGTCACCATGAGTCAGAGCCAAATTGTTGGCAACTAACAACTAACAACAACAAGGAAGAGGCTGTAGGTTCCCCTTGGTAGAGGTAGGAACAGGTGTACGAGTAACCCCAGCAGCACAAATGGCTAAGCCCTAGGCCGCTAGCTGAAAAAATGAGAAAAATTGCAACGGCACCTAGCACAGTATCTCATTGGATCCTCACCTCAGCCCTTAAGGTAGATATGATTATCCCCGATTTCACAGATGCAGAAACTGAGGCCCAGAGTGGGGAAGTGGCTTGTCTGAGACCACACAGCTAGTAAATGGCAGGGGGAGGACTCCCGCCCACTGACACCCAATCCAGGGCTCTTTCGATGGCGACAGCCCCTGGCACAGAGCAGATGTCCAATAAATGTTTAATCAATTACATAACTGATTAGAGTCCCTATGTGGAACTTTCTGGGCTACAACCACCCCCTGCTGGCCCACCTGCCCAGCACAGGCACACTGGACTGAATGGAGGGAGTGTCCCTACCCAGGGAAGTGAGTTGGGTTTAATACCCTCTCCTCTGCCAAACCACACACAGCACACTTGTCACTGGCCATAAAATTGTGCTGCTTTTTAAAGGAAAGAAGAAAAAAAAATACCCTATCCCTACTACTTATCCCTCTGGAGGCACCCAATTTCCCAGGCCCCACTGAGCTGACTTTGCACAGCACAAAGAAATATTTCCTCTTATTTGCTCTAAATTTACTGTCCAGTAATTCTTCTGTTCTCATTTTATGGGACAGACTGAGCCATTTTCTCCTGGTCCTTTTTCTGAATCTCAAATACTTCCGTAAATCGAAGCTGACACTTTCCCTCCGGTCTTAGAAGGAAAAATTGTTTCAGCCATGGTGGCCTCCACTAGGAGCTGGCCAGTCTCCTGGGACCTTCGGTCTTCACCCATCATTGGTCAGTGAGGGCTTCCAGAGGCTGCCTCGGGGCCAGAGGTCAGTCAAACCCAGGGCTGGGGTCCAGCATCTTCCTTCTCCAGGAAGTTCAGCCCTGAAAATTCCAGGCTATCTGACAACCATCCACCCTGTCCCATGTTCTGTGATGCTGCGGGCGGAGGAAGCGGCAAAAATGAGGACAATGTAGCTGCTGCCCTCAAGTGCATACACTCTAGATGGAGGGGTGTCTTGTGGTCCCCGTAAGTCCTGTTTGTGGAGTGCTGAATGGGAGACAAGCCCTTGCATCCACGTCATAGCACCGCACTGCCACAAGGGGCTAAGGTGGGCGGGAGACAATTCTGATTTCCGCAGGTGTCGAGTGGAGGGGCTGGAGCTGGCAATGTCCGGCCAGGATGAGGAACCAGTGAAGGCAGGGAGGTAGAAAATGCCGGCGTCTCCAAGGAAGACTCAAGTGTCGCGACCTCAGGAGGGCCAGCGTGGGCAGAAGGTGCCATGGGAGACAGGCCAGGCTAGTAAGGCAGTCATGCATGGCTTGACAAGGAGCCTGGACCTCCCTCCATGTGGCTGGGTCGTCAATGGTTTCTGAGTAAGGGCTGTAGGAAGTTGGTAAAGAGATCAGCTGCCTTGGTCTGGGAGGGTGGTGAATCGGGTGTGGAGGTAGGAATGCGGACTCTGGGCACAGCCCTGAATAGCCTGCTTCCATGGCTTGTGGGGGCAGCCAACATCTTCTTCTGGAGGAAGCGCTGGGAGGGGATGGACCCAGGGGAGGAGGAAGATGGATGCACACAGTGCCAGAGCTCAGCCCTGGGTCTGCATCTCGCTCTGTGCCTCTTGGTAGACCTGGGTTCTCTGTGCCTCGGGTGCCGTTGGGAGAATCTGACAAGTTATGACATTGAAAGCAGTGTCTGCAACAGACTTAATGCTAAAGAAATATTAAAGTTTTCACCCCGTTTAACACAAGAGGCAGCTGAGGGAGGGTAAAGAACAACACAGTCAGGCTGTGCACTCCCACTGCTCTGACGTAGATCTGCACGCGGCCACCAGAGGGAGCCCTGGCCTCGGGAAAGACGGAGTCCTACCTAGCCAGCCCGGACCGCCGCTCTTGTGGCTACAGGCAGGGGTGGAGTGAGATAGATACTACACTCCGTTTTACAGATTGAGTTGCTACACACTTACCTGTTAGGAAGTACAGTCAAGACTAAAATCTGCACCTCCTCTCTCACAGTGCAGTGATCTTTCAAATAAACATGCTAACTTTTGTTTAAACCGAACATTTAATTAATATACCTCTTCCCTCAACCCTATTGTATCCCAACCCCAGTGCCAACTAAATATGCATTAACTGTTGTTAGGTGCCGTCGAGTCGGTTCCTACCCATAGCAACCCTATGCACAACAGAACGAAACACTGCCCAGTCCTGCGCCATCCTTACAATCGTTGTTATGTTTGCGCTCATGGTTGCAGCCACTGTGTCAATCCACCTTGCTGAGGGTCTTCCTCTTTTCCGCTGACCCTGTACTCTGCCAAGCATGATGTCCTTCTCCAGGGACTGATCCCTGTTTTAACTACAGCTTGACAAAGGTTAATACAACAGAAGGGATGAGGGGTTCCTTGGTGCCTTAGTCACCTAGTGCTACTAGAACAGAAATGCCACAAGTGGATGGCTTTAACAAAGAGAAATTTACTCTCTCACAGTCCAGGAGGCTAGAAGTCTGAATTCAGGGCGCCGGCTCCAGGGGAAGGCTTCTCTCTCTGTCGGCTCTGGAGGAAGGCCCTTGTCATCAGTCTTCCTTGGTCTGGGAGCTTCTCAGCGCAGGAACCTCAGGTCCAAAGCACACACTCTGCCGCTGGCACTGCTTTCTTGATGGTATGAGGCCCCCCTGTTTCTCTGCTCACTTCTGTCTTTTATAGCTCAAGATATCGGCTTAAGACACAAATCTTGTAGACCTCATCCATGTAAGTGTCGCTAATCCATCTTATTACATCATAGTGATAGGATTTACAACACATAGGAAAATCAAATCAGATGATAAAATGGTAAACAATCATACAATACTGGGAATCAGGGCCTAGCCTAACTTGACAGATATTTTTGGGGGACACAAGTCAATCCATGATGCTTGGAAATCTGGGGTACGAATGGTTAAACAGAGGGGGCCTCTGAGCTGCATTTTGCAGGACATCAGATTTTACCGGATGGCAGGGTCCCAGGAGAGAAAGGGCGGGAACAGGAAGAGGGAACGGCATGTGCAAAAGACAGCGGCAAAGAGCCTGGAGAAGCAAGGTGTCCCAGGAATGGTGAGCAAGCCTGTGAGGAAGGGTCAAGGTAGGGAATGGATGACACTGAGACCATGGGTGTAAAACCGACATGGGGGCAGCATCTGATCCCCGCTAACTTCATAAGGGGGAAGGAGAGTCAAGATCAACAGCCCAAGGCTGATTCCTATGAGGTGGGAGTCAGACATGCCTCCTGTCTCTGCCATCTTTACTAATTCTGACACCAACCATCCCTCCCATGGCACTCTCTGCTTCTCTGCTGGATTTAATAATCATTGCAGTGGTCACACAGAACTCACAGAGCATACTCACAATTATGAGGCTTATTAGGGAAGTAACAGGTTACAATTCAGGCTCAGGAATACTCAAGATACAGTTCTTCCATCAGGACAGCCTCTTCCCAGCCATGCTTTCAGGCACACCTCTCCATGGCCCTCAGCCTCTGCCCAAACGCACTCAGCTTTCTCTCTCTGTGGGCCGGGAAGCTCACTGCTCCATCTCCTGCTGCCAGGTCTCTGCTGCCCCTTGTTACTGCCTTTAGTGTTATAGTTCTCTGTCTCCTGGTTCCAGGAGCCTCTCAGCGCAGAAACCAGCCTCCTTGATGGGCCACGATCACCCTATCACACAGTCTCGCCCAATCACTTGGGTGGGAGTTACAAGACCATGGCTACAAAGGCCATACCAAAGCCATCTACAGCACTGCGACGGGGCTAGGAGTGATGGTCAGGGAGATGTCTGGCCCAGCAGAGGAGGGGGGTCACCACAGGTCCCTCTGTTGCCCATGAGGCCTCGGGGTCTAGGGGGGAGGCCCAGCACCAGGCACTGAGAGCAGAGGAGCCAGGGAGGGTGAGTTAATCTCACTGTCATGATAGAGATGGAAATCCGCTCAGTCGACCATCAAATCTGTGAGGCCGTCCTTGCCAGCCCCCACCCCCACGCACAGTCCCGCCCTGGTGGGGCTCACTCTCGCTCTCCAGAAACGCCCCAGGAGTCACATGCTGTAACTGACTGGGACCATTCATCCAGATGTGGGCATCTTGCATTGGGGCCTCACACACAGCTGGGCCCTGAGGCTCTGCCCAGGTGGACACGGAGCGCCTGCTTTGCTGGCAGCTTCACCTTCCACAGAGGTTCCTCAGGAAGGCCTGGTTTCTACCCTCCTCCCACCTTGCCAAGCTCCGTGGCCCCACCAGGTGCCTGCCAGGTGTGCTGTTGCAGCAGGCTGGGTTTTTCTAGGAGCTGGTCAAAGCCAGAGGGGCAAAGAGCTGGATCCAGCCCCCTTGGCCACAAATGGTAACAAGGCCACCTGGAGTGGCGAGGACGGTTTCTGCCACTCTGGGCCTGGCTGACCAGTCTTGCCTCTCTGCACAGAGGCACAGAGCTTCGGCCTGCTGGACCCCAAGCTCTGCTACTTGCTGGATGGGATCCTCTTCCTCTACGGCGTCATTGTCACCGCCCTGTTCCTACGAGCAAAGGTGGGTATCACTGGGGGCCAGGGGAGAGTGTGTGGGTCCCCCAACTTAGTGGAAGGTCGGCTCAAGCTCAGTTAGTGCCCAGAGCTCGGTGTCCATGGGCAGAGCTGGGGACATCTGGTATGCACAGGGGGTGGCTGGGGGGTTGGGGGGACAGTGCTAGCTGAGCCCAATAGGGTGGGAAGGAGAGCTTGGTGCTGATGCCTTGTGCAGTCAGAATGTCCCAGGGCAGGGTGCTGTGGGTGGTCATGGGGGGTGGGAGTGGGGGGCTTCCACTTCAGGCAAAGGAGGATGGGACATAGTGGATCGAAGATCTCTTCCCAGGACCTGCTGCCCAGCTGCTCATCAAGGCCTCGTCAACCTTTCTGTCAGTTTCCTCATCTGCAAATGGGAGGGTTGACCCAGAGCATGAGTTTTTAACTGGTGTTCTGCAGACCCTGCCTTTCCCGGAGCAGCTGGGTGAGGTGGGCAAAGGGTGGAAGGTCTCAGAGAAAGGGGAAGCTCCAGCTCCCTGTCATCACTTCAAGATTTCATCTGAAAAAGAAAGATCCTTGTCTTTAAAGTTTGAAAACAGTGCCCTAGATGCTAAGTTCTTTCCACTGCTCTGAATGTGTAAGGCCTTGGAGCTTCTCTCCGCTGAGGCGGCTGGAACTGGAGAAAGGTGAGGCTCCCCGTGTACTTTGGGCCAGCGTCAGGCTTCCCTTGGCTGCTCCGGTGCCTCCGGCCAGAGATGGAGGGCTGGAAGCACCCTGTCCTAGTGCTCAAGACAGGAGGCAGGACCTTGTGCAGCCACGGCCCACTCGGGATTGTCCTCAGCATTCCGGAGGACCGGGAACCCAGCACTTGTGCGCATGTGCAAGCGCGCCCTCCGGGGCACATTCACCCCAGCGGGTCCCCGGGCCAGGGTTGGGGAAGCTCCAAGGTCGTGGATGCTCCGGCCACTGAGAGGGGAGACGGGCTGCCACGCCGCTCGCCCGTCTGGGACCAGGACCAGGACGAACTGCTTTGTTGTCAAGGGCTGGGGTGAGGCTTTTCCTTGGGCTGTCCCTGGCCCTGGAGGCCTTGCTGGCTGCGCATGGGGCGTGACCGTATTGGCTCCTCTTTTCCAGTTCGGCAGGAGCGCAGACATGCCCGTGTACCAGTCCGGCCCCAACCAGCTCTACAATGTAAGTCAGCTGCTCCACAGAGCACGCGGAGAGAAAGTGCCCTGTGGGGACGCAGGGGAAAACGCGGATCACAGGCTAGGTTTGGGGTCGGGCTCAGCAGCTATCAGCTCTGTGCCCCAGCAAGATTATAACCCGTAAAATGGGATGGTAATTGTACCTGCCTCATGGGGTTGCTGTGACGATTAAATGATTTGCCGCATGAAAAGCACTTTAGTACCTGGCCCTGCTAGTGAGCACCCAGCGAATCAGCAATCTGCAAAGGCTGGAGGAGGGTGAGGTCCTCGGTGGTGAAGCTGTTTGCATCAGCTAACGGAAAGGTTAGGTTCAACCCCCCCAGCAGTGCCGCGAATGAAAGGCATGGCGATCTGCTCCCGTTAAGAGTACATCCAAGAAAGCCCCCTAGGGAGCTCAGCTCTACTCTGTAACACATGGGGCCGCTAGGAGTCAGAACAAGCTGGATGGGCACAGGTTTGGCTTTTTGGTTTTTAGAGGAGGGTGACAATGAATGTATTAGAATTTCCCCGGGGCGGGGGGTGGGGGTGGGGAGCTGTTTCACACTCCCTGTGCAGCAGGGCTTTGGTCAAATTGATTACCCTCTCTGAGCCTCAGTTTCTCTATTTGTTATGACTTACCTCAGTAGGTCATTAGCACTTTGTGACCTTATGGGGATCCCATTCACACCATAGTAACACATGGTTTTTGAGACAACCAGTGGCACCAGTTCACATACCACGCGCACACACACTCACTCACATATATACCACACACACACACACACACACACACACACAGAGTCCCTGCTCATTTTTGTACTGAGACACCACCCTGTGGGAAACAAACTCTGAGTCCAGCTGGCCCTATCCTCCTGAGGTTCCCCTTCTCTGCTGGAACCTACCCTGCTGTCTCTGACATTTTTCGTCTGTTTTAGGAACTCAATTTAGGAAGAAGAGAGGAGTACGATGTTTTGGACAAGAGGCGCGGCCGTGACCCTGAGGTGGGAGGGAAACAGGTAGGAATTGGGTGGGGGTGGTACTCAGTCCGGGCAGGGACGGGACAGCTCCTCAGACCCAGCACACACCCTCCCACCAGCCTCACTCTAACATGGGTGGGCCTGGGGCAAGAGGACAGAGGCCCCCATTGCATCCTCCCCCTTCCTCTTCTCTCCCTTCCCTCTCGGCTCCATTCTGCATCACAAGGGTGCAGTAGCACCCTTGCCCACCCAGGGGCGGATTATCCAGTAGGCAAGGTAAACACAGTGCTTACCTTGCTTACCAGATCACCTGTAGTGAACAATTTCATGTTTTTCTTCACTTTAGAGATTCTGTTTCTAGGTATAGCTGCCATCTCTCTCTCCCAGCCCCACAGCACCTTCCTCCAGAATCAAAGCCTCTTTTCAAATTTACAAGCTATAGGGCCGTTATGAGTCGGAATCAACTCAACGGCAGTGGGTTTTTTTATGGGTGGGACTGGGATGGATTACTCAGTAAGCAAGGTAAGCACAGCCTTACTTGTGCTTACTAGTCTATAGTGAACAGTTCCACAATTAACAGTTTGATATGGTGGAAACCATGTGAAACTGTTCACTACAGATTAGTAAGTGAGCACAAGTAAGGCTGTACTTATCTGCTTATTCTGTGCCCACCTCTCCAAGCTCCAGCCACCTCCCCAACAGTTGCCCCTTGGCCAGCCTGAGATGTACACAGGTTGCACCATCCGCCCCCAGGAGGACGGACCTGGTGAACCGGTTCACACAGGGAGGATGGGGGGAGTGGATGGAGGAGCAGGAGGGTGGGCTACAACCCTCACGGCCTGGATTCGTGTTTCTCCACCTCTAACTTTTCTCTCTTCTTCTCTTCTAGCAAAGGAGAAAGAACCCCCAGGAAGGCGTGTATAATGTGGGTAGAGGAATTCTCACATCTTATCTTGCAAGGTTGGGGAAGGAGTTGGAGGAGGGCTCTGGAGAAGCCCTTTCTCCACGCTGTACCCTGTCTCTGGCCTGACCCCCCTTTCCCTGGGCCAGATAATGTCTCCCATGCTTGCTGCCTGCAGCAGTAGCTGCTTATAGAAAGGCCCCTTAGCTGAAAAGTGGGGTGTTCTCTCCCCTTCCCATGCCTTCCCTCCCCCAATCTCTGGTCCTGCGGCTGGCATGGGAGGGTAGGCTGGGGGAGCAAGGAGGCAGGCCCTCTGAGGGGCCCCCCTGTCCTGGTTATTTTGCTGAGTATTCCCCTTATTCCATCCCCATCCTGGGTGGGCATCTAGAAGTGGTAACCTGCTGTGAAGGGAGCTTCCTCCTCTCTCCTCCTGCAGTTGGTTGTTAGCTGTGTGCAGGAGATAACTTTGTCAAATAAATGACCCCCTGCGTCGTGCAAATGGTTTGCTCTTGACTGCTAACCTAAAGGTTGGCAGTTCCAACCAACCCAGTGGCACTGTGGACGAAAGGCCTGGTGAGCTGATCCATAAAGATTACAGCCAAGAAAACCCTATGAGGCAGTTCTACTCTGTAACACATGGGGTCAGCATGAATTAGAATCCACGCGTGGATTAGAGCTCGATGCCCTGTCTTTCTGAGCCTAACCTGAGCTTCTCAGTGCAAAGGGCTGGCAGCTCTGAGAAGATGCTGGAGTGCTGAGAAGGAGGAGGGTGGGTTGGAGCTGGTTGTGGGCGGAGGTATTTGTATGAATAAGGCTCAGAGCCTTGATTGTGGGAGCCCCTACCAGCTGGGGAGTCAAGAGGCTGCTTCTGTTTGACTAGTAAAACCGTTGTCTTGCTCCCTCTTCTCCAGGCACTGCAGAAAAACAAGATGGCGGAGGCCTACAGTGAGATTGGGATGAAAGGCGAGGTGAGTGTCACTGTTACTTAATTCTCGAGGATTGGTGTGGGTGGTTGCTCCAAGGGATTCCCCTAGTCTCCCAGTTCTGCCTACCATCGGCATTCACTCCCATCCAGTCCTTGTACCACCTGCAAAAGCCCCCATGGTGGCCACCAGAGGCAGAGGTTAATCTAGCTCTCGCCCAGCTTGGCAGTGCAGGAGATACAAGGGAAGGGCTGGCGCTCCTCAGATTAAAACCCAAATCTAGATTCCAAAGCAGCCTAGCTTTGCAAAAACAGGTCACACCTGTTGCCAGGAATAACAGTACTTGTAGAGTGCTTCGTGTGTGCCTGAAGGTTCAGTGTGCAGGGCTGCAGGCCAGTGCCAGCTGAGATGCGGGTTCCTTGTTCACAGGTGATCATCAGCACCATGAGAGCAGAGCAGTCCACCTGCCTCAGCCCATGAAGCCGGCCCTGTCAGTGCGGCTAATTCCCACAATGACCCTGCAGGAAATGGGTGCTGGGGCACCAGAAGGTTAAAGAACTCACCCACGGTCACATACCTAGTGACAGGGGAGCCAGGATTTGCGCTGACTCTGCAGCCAGAGCTCATAAGCACTACTTGGTCCTGTGAGTGCCTGAGAATCACCAAGAAATTTGAGAGCTGCAAGGAGGCGCGTTTATTCTAAGCGGTGGCCAGCATGGCCAGATCCCAGCACAACCCAAATCCTGGTACGGGCCAAGTCCTAGGAACCCGAGGTCCACAGTAGAATCTGAGCCAGGCAGAGCAAACCCCACCCCGGTCAAAGTCAAGCAGCACCTTACTCTGCAAGGCCAAGGTTGACCAGTGGCCCAAGGACCCTTCCCTCCCAGGGCAGGTGTGCCTGCTGGGAGATTGTCACCTCTGACTTTCTGGGGGACCCTGAGTGGGGGCCCTTCAGCAAGAATGCCACTACCGACTGCTTGAATTGCTAACCCTTTTTTCATTTCACTCCCAAAGAACCAGAGGCGGAGAGGCAAAGGGCAGGACGGCCTTTACCAGGTAAGAGCGGAGGTGGGCCCTCTGAGTGGGCTTTCTGGCCTTTGCTCACCCCTTCTTCCTGGGGCTGGGGGAGGGGAGGGTTGGCAAGGGTCACCCTCAAGTGGCAGGCACGGCAAGTCCTGGGATAACCTTTCAGTGCCGTGGTGATGCCACGCCAGCAAGTCCCAGGGCAGGGCTGGAGCTCACCAGTTCAGGCCAATCACTTGGCTTCCATGGAGGCTGGCGGACCCGTGCAAGGCTCGGCTGCAGCAGACGGAAGCAGCTGAGGGTGTCAGCTCACACAGACACGAAGATGTGGTCAAAGGAGGCCACACAGGGGATGTCAGGCCTGTGTCACTGCTTGGGCCCTGCTCTGCCTCGTATCCTCAGACTGGAATAAAATAGGAGGGTGGGCAGAAAGATTGAAGGAACAAAAGAATCAAGAAAATAACACTTTAAAAAGAAACCTTATTGTAGTCAAGTGCCTGGTTTATGCAAATCAGTGCAGGTAATTACCCAGATGAAAAACAGCAGACCTAGTTCTGTACCCTGCACCTGCAGTGGGCTCTCATTCTGGCCTTCTGGCTTCCCTGGGCTGCTCAGCGCTGGCTGGACTGGTCCCAGAGCAGCAGGATGCCAGGCTCGCCTGAGTTCACGGGGATACGGAAGGTGCCGCCAGAACTTTACCTGTGTGGGGCTCTGAGTCGGAATCAGCTGGACAGCAGAGGGTCTGGTTTGGGTTTGGGTTTAGGGCTGCAGCAGGGGGAGAGGAGCTCCAGGGAGGCGGGGCCCAGCCTTGCCTGTCTGCTCCCTGATAAAGAGAATGGCTGTCACAGCAGGGCCTAGCAAGGAGGCTTGGGGAGGCTGAAGCCAGAGAGGCACCTCACCGTGGCAAGCCCCAGCTTCTGCAGGAATAGGCCTGGTCCTGGGCCCTTCCACTGATTCCAGCTCGGTGCTGGAGGCTGAAGACCCTCCTGCCCCTTGGTCAGACAGCAAGTTGGCTGGTCCCAGGCACTGTAGGCACTGTAGAAGGGACACTGGGAGGTAGGGTGCAAATTTGGCTGGAAAGGAGTCGCTCCAAGGCCATTCCCAGCAGGGCACGGAACCTACCGCGACTGCGGCCCTCCCCACCTGTGAGCTGAGGGGATTGTTCTGGGCCCCTGGAAGCTGGGAGGTTGGGGGTCAGGCTGTGGAAGACACCTGAGGCCTCTGGGAGACTTTGCCTACACAGGGGCTCCTGGCTGACTCTCTTCTTCTGATTTGCTTTCACCAGGGGCTCAGCACGCCTACCAAGGACACCTATGATGCCCTCCACATGCAGGCCCTGCCCCCTCGCTAACATCAGGGCTGTCACCCCTTAGGCTCACCTGCAGACGCCGATTGTTGAAGACTCAGGATACGGCATTTAGAACCCAGTGCACTCACGTTGCTCGGCCACCAAGGTCCCTCTCTGTGAATAGGATGCTTCAAGTTATAACATTTGGTCCCGTCTAGCTCTACACTGTCATACACGGACATCTCCCTGGACTCTGTGGGATGACATTCCCCACGGTTACAGCCCTGTTCTCCATCAGCCAGCTGTGAACGTGGCGTGTTCTCGGGTCTTCAAGTTTGCTGGTGGTAGCAGCCCCTCTCCCACAGGCTCAGTGCTCTCACCCAGGAAATGGGCACACTCCACCTCACAGCTAAGTCTGTGTCTCATATAGTCCCAGAGAAACCACAAATGTTACATATGTTCTAATGGTCTGTCCTGCGCTGCCAGCATTTGAGTGGCTTCGCACCTGCTGTAAATTTGGCTTCCTTTGTCAGCCTCCTCCTGACTTCAAGGTAACTTGTAACTGAGCCGAGGAGGCTGTGGTGTCTGCTTGTGAGAGGGGAAGATGGGAAGAGAGTCCAGGCAAGTCTGCAAGGGCCAGAGGTGGCTGAGGGGAGGAGGCGGGAGTGGGTGGGGGTGGGAGTCAGGGGCAGCCAGAGCTGTGGGGACAGGGACCCACGGGTACTGGAAGATGACCAAGGCTGTCCTTGTTCTCGTGGCTCTCACATTCTTATAGGGGAAATGAGTTGCAAACAAATTGGTATAAAAAGCACAGAAATTGTCATTAGAGGGTATGAAATGGGCCGGGGGGATGGGGGCGAGAGGAGAGAGCAAGACCGTGTTGTTTTCTGAGCACTTGGTTCACCTCACGCCTTGAGTGAAAGACAAACCCACTGTTGTGAAGGCCTCGGGGGAAGACCCAGCACCACTCCCACCTATAAAGATCCAGCAGACAGTGGCCCAATGGGCAAAGCCTCAGTGGACTTTCAGGAACATGGCTGTGTAATTAAAGGGCACGTGGCCCTGGATGGAGTACCCTCTCAGCTCTGCTTGGTTTTAATTTATACTGGTTTGCTAATGCCGTGCTATTTTGCATAATAAATACAGCAGTGAAAATGCTTTGCTCTAAGCTTTCTTTCAGCAGTTGAGCCTGAAGTGATAGTTCAGTCATCATGGAACCAGGGTGCTGTTGTTGCAGTGGGGACCAGCCACTGATGCTCAGGAGAGGACGGGGGTTCCCGGGAGCATGTGGGTGAACACAGGTGCACACAGCGGCCCACAGTGTGAGGTGAGCACAGCACCCAGGCTGGTGGCTGTGTCTCATGGGACCATGAACAGTGCTCAGGGCAGTACCACATATCGGGATGGGCCTGGGCCTTATGCCGGAGTCAGAGAGGTGATAAGAAAGGGCAGGTAAGGAGGCCCGAAGGGCAGCCTATCAGCACTGAGCCAGCCAGTGGAGCACAGGAAGGTGAGAGGGAGAAGCCAGCCTAGCATCTGGGCATCAGGAATAGGCGACGTGGTGAGCAGAGGCATCCCAGAGTTAGGAAGAGCAGGCAGTCGATGCCACAGCACCAGTGTCTCTGTCCATGCGCCTTGGGGGAGGGAAGAACAACAGAGGTCTTTTAGGCCAGTTTTCCTTGCAAAAGGTGGCTCTGTCCCCAGCAGTATTGCCTCCAATTGAATGTTTTTTTTTTTTTTAAAAAAGGGCCTAACTCACCAAGCCCACTGTTATTGTTGGGTGCCATCAAATTGATTCTGACTCATAGCGACCCCATGTGTTAGGGAGTAGAACTGCCCCACAGGGCTTCCTCGGCTGTAGTCTTTATGGAAGACTGCCGGGTCCTTTTCTTCTCAAGCTGCTGGTAGGTTTGAACTGCCAGCCTTTCAGTTAGCAGCAAGTGCTTAACCGTCGCACCACCAGGGCTCCTTTAATAATATTGGGTAAAGATTTTGAAATCAGTACTTCCACTTGTCCAAAACAAATTCCAGGCTTTGGCTATATGAAACCAAACCCACTGCCGTTGAGTTGATTCCGACTCATAGCGACCCCGTAGGACAGAGTAGAACTGCCCCATAGGGTTTCCAAGGAGCAACTGGTGGACGTGAACTACAGACCTTTGGTTAGCAGCCAAGCTCTTAACCACTGCACCACCAGGGCTCCTTTGGTGATTAAAAGCCTCTAAGAGTTTGGGATTCCAACAGGAGTGATATACAGCGCTGCCTGGCATATGACAGCTCCCAGGCAACTCCGGAAGAGAAGGCATTTGATTTGTGACCTGCCTCAGACAGGAATTCAATTCCATTCAACAAATATTTACTCAACACCCACCTACCGTGTCCAGGGCTTTGCTGGTCACCAAGGAGAACGCTACAATCCCAGTGACTTCAGGTCTTGCCACCGGATTTCGATCACATCGTATGAAAGTTTTGGTTTCACGCTGTGCTGGCAGCATTCTCCTGAGTCAAGCAGAGGACTAACTGCCACAGTGCAGACAGACAGCCTATGAGGAATGGGTGGCTGTGGGAGCCTTCATGGAGAGATGGGCCTCAGAGCTGACAGAACCTAGAGAGGCTGAAGCTGCCAGCCCTAATTCAGTCGCCTGGTGATGAGGCAGAACAATTGGTGGCTCCATCATGGTGGTCTGGCTACCTCGATTCCACAGACTCAAGTTCATAAATGAAGCCAACTGAATCCTCCTCCAGGCTGTGGCTAGCCAATACTACGAGCATGTCACATGCATTAAAACAGATTTCACCTACTTCTTTAAAACTGTACTTTGGCTCATCTGTTGAGCGAGCGAGCCTTGTGTCTAGGACTTGTGTACTTGACCTTGTTTCAAGGTCGTATGAGTTAGATACTGGCTGTGCAACCTGTATGGCTGCCTTGAAATGAAGAGTTCAACCCAGTTCTGCCAAGAATTGGACTCAAGAGGCAAGGAGGGAATCTGGCAGTAAGCTGTGGGTGCTGGGCCTGGCCTGGGTGGATGGGGTGTGGACACATACCTGGCTACACACAAGACAGCTATGCAGAGAAGGCAAGAAACCACACGGTTCCTGAAAGAAGAGTCAGATCCAAGGTTCCTGCCCCTCCTGAGGTCTGGCAGTGCCCTCTCCAAAGCACGGCTGGATCTCCTCGGCCCCAAAAGACTACTGATCATAAGATGTGCTAGCAGTTTACAGGAAGGGGGAAAAAAACACTACGCTAAATGTAGAGATCAGTTACAAGATACGGCCTGTTTAAAAATGTTAAAATATGAAGATGTGTGTCTTAGAATCAAGGGAATGTTATTTTACTTTGAGGAACCAAAACATTAACATGAGTTACAATGGAAGCTTTCAGTATTTTTCAAAAATGTAGCACTTCAGCGTCACTGAACTCAGAGGCAGGGTGTAGATATTCGTGATCGATTTTTTTTTCTTCTTCTTAGAGTAAGATTCAAGGTTCTACTTGGACTAAGACTCAAGATTCCTGGTTTATAAACAGAGCAATACTTGAAACTCTGAGGCCAGGCTTGGCAGAGAAAAAACGGACAGAGCTCCCAACCAGGCCGAGACCTCCAGAGAGGATTCTAAGTCCCACTTGGTCAGCGGCTTAGCTCTAGGCCTCGTGTGCAGGGGTAACTAGTGAAGCAATTTGGCATTTCAGTTGTTCGTCAAAAACTAGTTTTGTGAGCTGACGGGTGAGCTGTAACTACTGATGTCCTGTAACTGGACAGGGACAGGCAGCAGTAAGACAGATAGTACTCGCATTCTCATAGGGAACTCACCGAGTATACACAGTGGAAGGGGGTTAGAGTAACCTTTTTAAAGCAGACTGCAGGGTAACAGAATCTATCCAGTAGTTTATCTTCCTGCCGTTGCATGTGGCGAACGGCTCTGCTTGCTTATGTCTTGCTAATAGCGAGCATGCCAGGGTTTCTACCAGAGGATTTCTGTTAAAAACTTGAAATTGCATTAATAACTTTACAAGCCTAAATGTAAACGATAAATACAGGAAGGGGTGGAGTGGAAAAGAATGGGCTCCTTGCCCGCCGGAGCAGGAGGTGACACAGTATTTCATCTTCCTATATTGGTCCCTCTGAGGACGGCAACCACATCTTGGCAATGGCTCTTGGTAACTCTCTCCCATCTTCCAGGTTCAAGAAGAAAACGCCAGATTGGCAGTTTGGATAGGGATCCCTCCCACAGTTCTTCAGCAAGCTGAAGTTTCCTCTCTTTGGGAAATTCATTCAAATTTTTCCTTTTTAGGAAATCAACTAATTGTATTACAAGGCTAATGTTAAGTATAAAAAGCTACACTACTGTATACGACACCCAGGGTGGATAAGCTGTGTACCCTCAGACAGAATCTGATGCCAAATTCAGGTCAGCTGCCTTCAGAGGGCCTCCAGGGACTAAACGTTCAGGAAATGTGTGCGGGCATGGCAGTTTAAACAATACACTGGGGAAAGAAGAGTTCAATCCAGTTCTGCGTGCGCGCGCGCGCACGCACGCACGCACACACGCACGCACGCACGCACACACACACAGAGTTAGAAGGGAGCTCTGAAGACTTCTCCCGGAACATCAGTCAAGGGCCTGTGTCTCTGATCACTCCAAACTTGCAGGTCTGAAGGAGGGAGACTACCGCCAGTCAACCCGCCTGCCAAATTCGTGGAGAGTCCAGCGAGGCAGAGCGCCCAGGAGGCAGCTGCAGGGTGGTGGTGGGAGGAACCGCGCGCTTACTGTGACTCTGGGGATCCCAAGAGCACCTGCTGCGAAAAATCTCTGAGAAACCTGACTCCAGCTGTGGGCAGGTGTGAGGATGTGTGTGTGAAGCATCCGGAAGACCCACACAACACCTCAAAGAAGCTCAGACAATGTGAAAACACTTGGAAAATGGTTTAATGATGTTTCACAACAGAAATGAACTGTACAGTTACAGTAAGTTTAATATATATAAAAAATTACAGCAGACAAATGTATCTAGACAAAACCTACCATTTCACTCTGATCCACTGTCACCTACACAATCTCTCCCCAGCCCATAGCACCCCCACGGGCAGCCCCAGGAGGGGAATCATATAAAGGGCACTTTTAAAGAGACAGCACCGCTCATGTTCCCCACCACCTCCCCAGGCCTTGGGAGGGAGCAGCTAATTCCCCAAAATGTGAAGTTGCTTGTGTTTCAGGTTTTCAAAACCTAGAAAAGTGTGTTTCCCAGGGGCACAGATAACAAGGTCCAGAGCTCCATGTTATCAGCTGATTCTTGGAGGACATCCCTACCAGAGGGGAAGTGGCTGAGCAGGCACTCTGGGGCCTTGAGGCTACACACCAGCCACGCAGACTGCAGTTATCTAAGGAGAAATGCAGAAGGGCTCCCGACAAGCTATGGGGAATTGTCACTGCTTCATTAAAGCTGCTGGACAATTCTGGAAAGGATCATTTACATCACATCCTAAGTTTCCACAAACAAGAACTCAAACTCACATTTTAAAGTTAAGTACATAACACAAAGCTTCGGGAGGCCAAGGGGCCAGTCCCCCCCTTGCATCCCTCCTTTGACAACAGTGGAAAAACACCCCTGAATCAATATATAAAAAAAAAAAAAAAAAAAGAGGGAGGGGGGAGAATAGGTGGGGGAGCTAAAATATTTAAAGACAGAGAAAAAGAAAACATTTTTAGAAAAACACGATCACTGTCTTTAAAACCAAACCCCAGCTGGGAATAGCAATCAGCGAAAATGCAATCCGAACGGACACCGGGTGGGAGTTTATTACTGCATTATTATGTACACTCGGAACTTTCAAATTTTCTTTTTATTATGAACACCTAGGCAGTGAAAACTGTTATGTTAATACATACATAGACACACTGAAAACATACAAAAATACTATTATTCCAAACTACTAAGAATAGGACAGTTCAGCTATTTTCATGCTATGACTTTAAGAGCATTTACACCGAAACAAACAAGAAGTTAAACGACATTTTGTTTTCTTAATATCCCAGAAATATACCAAAATATACATCTAAGCTTTGGAATTACTGAGGTTAGACTAATGCAAGTGCTGGGTAATCGTACTTAATACACGAGTCTAAGGTTCTGCAGGAAAGAAATTATCTTTGGTATCTGCATCAGGCTAATATTATTAACATTTGGATTTTGCTTTGGGATAGAGCTTGTATGACCCTAGAACCAAATACCCCCCTCCCCCAATCAAACTGAGATTAAAAAGATCCATGTAAAAAGTTCCTTCATTTGCAATCCCCCCGCCCCCCGAGTTAAAAAGTCACAGGCATCTACCTAGCACAAAAGTTGTGGAATACAATGCATAGTTGCACAGTGGTGCCGCAGAAAGGAAAGAAAACGACAATAAAGAGAAATGAAAAGCTTAGTCATCTTTCCACATGTCTCCTCACAGGCAGAACAGCCACTTCCAAGCAATTCCAGAAAAGGAAACAAAGAAAAAAAGGCTCAGAAGGGCACCTCAGCATGTATTAGCCATCACCCAGCCCCCAGAGGTGAGAGCACCCAGCAGAGCAGCCAATCCTGCGCCAGTGTCTTCAACTTCCCACCTCTCTGTGGAGTCCTTGGCCAGGGCGGCTTGGCAACCGCTCCCATCCTTCCTTAGTCCCTGTGCTAAGCCTCTGTGGTGACCCCGGTTGTAGAAAATCTGAAGTGTCAATTTGTTGCACAGCATGTTTGCAGGCACGTTGGCTCCTGGGCCCCTGCCTCCACGCTGCCGCTGAGCCCGGGCATGGAGCATATCCTTCCTGCCCCTCGCGCCAGCCAGGGGTCCCCCACCTGCCCCTGGCCTCACTCTTCCAAATGCCAGGACGCCACAGATTGGATTGATGCTGAAGACTTCCCTTTTCTTTGGTTTTTTTGTTTGTTTTGAGTTTATACAATCATTAAGAAATCTTTGGTTTTGGCTGGAAATTTAAAAAGCAAAACAAAACAAAGAAACCACCCTCCCCTGGCTTATAGCAGCAGTAGTGTGACCTGGCGAAGAAGCTTTTTTCAACATCAGGGGTGGGAACTGAAGGTCGGGAACTACATTCAAAGAAAGGGTGAAAGGGCTGGGGATGCAGCTTCTAGAGAGCCCACTGGATAGAAGATTGTCAAATAATAACATTAATAATAATAATAAACTTAAATATTTGGATTCTTTTTTGGTCATGTCAAAGGAAAAAAAGTGAAACGTGTATGCAGCAGTCGGCTTTGAGGAGCCTTTGGTGTCTTCCCTCCCACCCGAAGTCCTGAAAATCAGCAGAACCCCGAGCCTGAGGGGAGGGAATGGCCTCTGCCCCGCCAGGGGGAAGGCAAGCACAGAAGCTGACCTGTGGCCAGCAGTCAGGAGTATGAGGGGGGTGGGTATGGGTAGCTGGCCAGCCCCTTAGAGGCAGGGGGGTGGGGAAAGCAGATGTTAAGAGATCTGTGAAGACCCCTTGCAACAAAAAGAAACAGAAGATTGCAATTTGCCCTCAGTTTGCAGTAGCTCTTAAGCAGCGACATTCGGGGTCCCAGCCTAGGCTCCAGGCCCAGTGATGCTATAGGCCAGAGTTCAACATGACTCAGAGAAGGGAGGGCAGACTTGGCAACTCTGTAGGGTTTAGAGAAGTTAAAGCCAGTTACTCAGTCACGAGTTAGAAATGAGGTATACGACAGCTCCTGGACTTAGTGGTGGGTAGAAGACCCCACGCTTACTCACCTAGCCTTTGCTACGACCACAGATGAAGGTAATGGAACAAGGATCTAGTGTGGGAGGAGGGGGACTCCCCGGAGAGCGACACCTCCTGTGGACTGAGTCATGCACACAAGCCCAGGGAAGCAGAGGTAAGGAGCTGGGAGAAGTCTGTCTTTCTCTCCCTTTACCTGGTCTCAGGGTAGATGCCTACATCACTTACACCACAGAAGCCAATCTTACAGTATTATTGCAGAGCCTCAGGCTCCCTCCTCCCTCCCCTTCCACCTGTTGGCAGGTCTACACCTACCACTCTCAGGCCTGGGACCACGAGGGGGGCACCCCACCTGCCTATGTCGTTTTAGGTTCCGGGGCGCGCTTCCTTTCTTCCTCTATTCATTAGCGGGTGGGTGGGAGTACAAAGTCTTTTCTCCACTTGCCTTTGTCCTTTTTCATCCAAAAGGAATTTCAATTTTAAGGAACTAAAGAATGTGGATGTCTCCTTTCGTAAACAGCACTAAATCCAGGTCTGCCTGCAGACTTTAGGACATAACGCTAGAGAACTCAGCGCTGCCACCGCCAAGTCACCAACGAAGCCTGAAGCGCTTTTGTGAGGCTGCGGCAGATTTAAACAATGCAAGCACGAGGGGACTCGGCAGCAGACCTCAATCTTTTTTTTTTTTTTTTTCCGTGAATTAGTTTTGGGGTCTGAACTTTTTGACAGTATCCTGGATTTGAACAGAAAGGGGCACTGGGTGGAGCTCTGTGCTGAGTGGGCCGATTCACAGAAGAAATCATACAGCACACCTTCCCTCCTCAGCCCCAGAGAGCTTCCCGTCCATCCTCACAGTGATGCTCTGTTACATATACCTTATTTTCACACAGCTTCTGTTTCAAGTGCTCTTATCTTCCATACCCTAAAATACCTACTTATAAACCTAGCTAGAGCTGAGAAGTCACACAAGATAAGTACCACTTTCATGTAATGTCAGAACAATAAGCTTATTAGTAAAGCTTTCAGGAAGATCTGCAACCTGGCCGTTTTTGATGGACTATGAAGAAAACAAGACATTTCTTCTCCCTCTCTCCCTTTCTGGGTCCCAGCAATAGTACACTGAAACAATTAGCCACTCAGGTCCCTGGAGCCCGTGTATAGAAACATTTTGGAACAATATAGCTACATGGGAGAGTCAAGGAAGGCCTTCTGGTTTTTCACGTAAACCTGCTCTTGAAAATGCTAATCCTTTTTAAGGGACAGACTCGAGATGGCACATCTAAGTACTGTCTGATCTCAAACTGGCTACACTGGTTCTATCTACAAGTGCTATTAGATAAAGGGAAACAAAGAAGTCTGCTCCTGTCTTTTGCTTCTCCCCCAATTTCCCAGCAATTTCAAGAACCCCACTGCTACCCTGAGCGACTCTATCCATTTTTACGGAGCCAGCAGAACAAAACAAATCTCTTTTCCAAAGCCAGGGTAACCAATAAGACTTCCTTCAAACAGGTGGGAAGCTGGGGGGGGGGGGGCGGGGAGGAGGGGGAAGCGAGGGGAAGGAAAGAAACAGTAAAGCTTTTCCAGATTTTAGCCTTTTGCTCCCACCCCCTCTGCCCGATTCACAAACATAAGGACAAGCAATGACATAGCACTGTCTTTGGTATCCAAACCAAATCCCACTTAGGTTCTGTGAGATGGATCGTTCATTTTTTTTAAAAAAAAGAAGCTTTCTGGAGCTAGAGTCTCTGTCTGAACTTAGGGAGCCAAGAAAGGCTGTCCTGGCGTCTGGTCAGGAAGGCTGTCCTGGCGTCCGGTCAGGAAGGCTCTTGGTTTTTCTAAACCAACATCACTTCTCTTGCACATTCCCCCCAAGAACAACTCTCTCCTTGAGCCCACCAACCGAACAATCCCTACAGATCACATCTCATCACAGGTGTAAAGCAAGCAGGTTGGGTTTCACGTCTTGGTTTGGTTTTCCCTGTTTGCATTTTTGGTCTAGACAGGATCAGTCTGGTATGGGAAAAGGAAGTAAGGTGTTAAGCGTTGTGCTACTAACCCAACAATGAATAACATTACAGAAGGTGACAAAAAGAACCTGTTTTACTTTAGTTTTCCTGGATTAAGATGCATCAACCACTCACCTCTCCTCTCCTTTCCAGACTGGTGCATTCCTATCTTGACCTTGACTCAAGTGCACGCCCAGACATTCACACATTCATCCTTCACCTAAGCTTTTGCTACGCCGGGGTGAGGGACCATTAGGAGAGGCTGGTGCGGTCTCAGGGCAGAGGCAGTCATAGGCAGGGGTATAAACGTGCCCTGGTGGGTCCTAGGGGGCCCTGACCCGACTGAACAACCAATCTGTAACCTGCATGCCGCTGGATTAGACCACAGAGACCAACGAATCCCAAACCCCATCAGAGGGATAATCAAGTTTCCTTTGGCAAGACAGATATAAGGAAAAACAAACACGAGCAATGTTTTCCTTCTAACATAATCAACTTCTCCGCTTTCCCCCACCCCAACCCTCCCTAACCCTATAAACTGTAACCTATAAACAGGATCCCAAATACATACAGTATCAATCATGTTTATCAGTCATAATAAACATCAGTTCAACTAAATGCTACAGCTAGAATCATTTCCCCTATTTATAAAGTCTTTTCCTTTTTATTCATTTATTGATTTGGTTTTCAGTTTAAAACTAGTTCTGCAACAATGCAAAGCTATGCCGAGGTATTTTATGAAGTTGCCAGAGCTAGCTGTTAGCCATGAGCATTACCCTCACAGGTTAAGGTACCACCATTCAAGGAGAAAAGGGGGTAAAGGTATAAGAGGAAAGGACACCCAGAACACAGGATCAACCTAAGAGTTGCTCACATTCACTCTTTTGAGCAGAGGAGCCAAGACAAGAGCTGCTCCATGAACAAAGATGGTTCACAGGTCACACTGCAAACATGGGTGTAAATGGGTCAACTCTGAGAAGAACACAGTCCCTGCCTTTCTGGTGGAATCCCTGTCAGACATCTCCCCGGGAATCTTAGGGGTGACCCACTAAACCTCTCTGGATTAAGAAAAGGCTGAGGCGCCCCCCTATGAAAGGCATGTACCCCTTTCCTACCTAAGTTTACATCTGTACTTGTGCACCATCTATACAGACTAGGTAATAGCTGATCCGAGCTATTCTGAGAGCAATGCCAAAGAAGGACTTTTTTTCCTTCTCAACTGAAGGTAAATGCTAAGAAAGAGTTACTGTGTTATCCTCAAAATGTTGTAGGGCTATGATTATACGAAAAATGTCAGACTTCAAATGCTTTTCACACACACCTGCAAAAATGAATTCAGAACTGCTTTGAGCAAATTAACCCATCAATTCTTGCCCACTTGAATACTTTTAAATTCCAGGACTTTAGTTTTTTTTCTCCCGTTAATATTGGCGGTACTCTAACATTTTCACCTCTAGTAAACAGGGTGTGAAGAGTGAACCTTACATTAATCAACTTCAGACGCTGCTTTAGCGAGGAAGTACTTGTCCAAACTCTCATAATGAATTGCTGAGGCCCTACTTTAACTGAGGGTCCTTAAACTGCAGACTGGTCTCTGGGAGACCCCTAAAGGGTCTGAGACCAAAGGGGACTGCCAGAACCAGGTCCTAACCGGGTAGCACACGCCACTTGCCCTTCTCACAACCACGTCCTGATGCTCCAGTGCCCATTTCCTTCTCTCTGTCCACAGAGCCTCCTGGGAGGGAAACAAAGGAAGCAGCTTCTTCCTGTTCTATCTGATGATGTGAGGATGATATGGCTCGGGAGCAACTCTGGGCCGTGAACTCCAAAGTTTCTCCTCTCAGTCAAGTGCTTACGATACACTCATTGCAATGTTTTCTATCAGGGTTTATAACTTTAAAAATCTACATAAACTTTCTATATTTGCTAATGTACCCAGCTTTTCCAGAAGTTTAAATAGAAATTTTAACGTTAAAGACTGGGCTGAGTTTAACATCGTGTCAAGAGAACATCTGTGCTTCTGGATAAGATAGACAAGGTTTCCTCTATCTTCCCAGATAAATGAGGGGTAATGGGATCAATAACATAAAAAGGGGTACAATTGTGCTTTTTCCAACAACGAATGAATTACGTAGATGAAACTGGCAAGATGGTCTCACTAAAAAGCTTTTAATTCACCTTAATTTCTTTTTTAAGAATGTCAATTTCTAATAATGCTAACATAAAGTATAAACAGGCATAGTCCTACACAAAATGAAAGTGGGATTCCTTTGGTTCCATTTATCGAGTAATAAGTTGAGACAATTGGGATGATACTGATCTTTCTTATCAAATAAATAAAAGGGAGTCTGTATTGTATCAGTTCGTTGGTATCTAACACTTTTTTTCTTCATTCTAAAAAGCTGCCTACATAACTTCAGAAACATTTCAACGAGTACAGCAGGCATCCCACTTCTTAAACCAGGAACAAACAACTGGGCTCCTCTGAGAAGCCCTTGTAGAGCCAGGTCCTTCTGCTCTGTCCTTCAGGTTGATACAGGATGTAAATAAAATTCATGACCAAATTGTACGGCTGATGAGAAATAGAATTCAAACAATTACTGTACATTCACCTCTCCCTAGGGAGGGCCCACTACCACAGGCAAATATAGAATCACTAATAGATGCATTCAGAGTTAGTCTTTGGCTTAGTATGTGTTAACCAAATTCAGGGATGACGTAAAACTTGCACAAACATTAAGGGGGGGATAAAGAATGATTAAATGAATTGTGATGACCTATGTGGACTTTCCTCTTCAAAATGCAGAAACTACACCAAACACCTTTTTTTGGCCAAATAAAACCAAGCCAAACCCAGTGCCGTCAAGTCGATTCCGACTCCTAGAGACCCTACAGAACAGAGTAGAACTGCCCCATAGAGTTTCCGTGGAGCACCTGGCGGATTCGAACTGCCGACCCTTTGGTTAGCAGCCATAGCACTTAACCACTATGCCACCAGGGTTTCCAAATGGTCAAATGGTGCCTTTTAATTTGCTGATTCTGCCATATAAGGGGTTAAAAGTTAAGTCTGAGTACCTTAGGTTAGGAGATAGCTCATTCAATCCATAAAAGCATTTCTTGAGATGATAAAAAATATAAAGTAAAAAAGGGCTAAGGTGTTCTTAATGAAGAAATATGATCAGTAGAGCATTTAGGGATAGTGATGAGAAGATTTTAAGCTAAACACCCATCGACAAGCTACATTAGTGTTTCATGTGTAGATGTGTAAATGTACCTTCCATTTTACAACTTATTTTTAAATAAGAGAAAGAAGAAAACTTTAGTTATCTATATTTAAGGGCTTCTTTCCTCTTTTAAACACAGATTTTGGTGCTGGTTTAAGATCTATTCTCATAAAGTGATCCATACAGAAAAAGGCAGAGCCCCTATCCCATCATGACTAGAGAACAGACAAGGCAGGGAGTCAAAGACCACTGTACTGACATTTAAAGCTTAGTATATTTCTTAATATTAAAGTCTGTTGGTGAATCTTATTTGGGAGAGGGAACATATTCTGAACCACGTAGAAACAAAAAAAATGTAGACTTTGCTTGCCCTTCCTCCTAATCCAATGGTCTGAATCCCTTGGGACTCAACACATCCTTTGGTAGCAATTTTGGGAAATTAATGCTATAACCGCTCATCCAGTATGGTGGGTATCAGCATTTCCCTCCCTGAATCCTTCCTCGTAACTTTTACCACTCCCAAGGGAGGGGCCCATTACTAGGGACGACTACAGTATTATCGACAGCCCTAAAATCATTTGCACAGACTAAAGTCAGAGATGTCAAGTCAGGAGAGAAAGTCAGATTTAACTACACCAGAGAGATAGCAGGACAGAGAGGAGAGAAATTAGTAACTGACACTACCATCCTATTTACACACCAAACTAAATAAACTAGTTACAAATCAAGTTAATGTCTGCCCAGAGGATATTACAATTTACCAACATAAAAGATTAAAAACAAGCAGCAACTTTTATATAAAATTAATAAAGACAAATGAAAAAGAAATTGTCAGTAGCATCTATCTCCTCAATGTGTCTGAACTGCGCTTTATAAACTAGTCCATTAGTACAGCAGCTTGCTAAAAATTGACTTTGGTTCAAGCTTAGTTTAAAAAAAAAAAAAAAAAGACAAACAAAAAACACATCACACATAAAAAGGTGGATGGATATTTGTTAGTTTCCCTGCTTGCAGTGACTAAATTTGGAGGGTTTAGGGAAGGTGAAGTAGGGGTGAGAAGAGATTTAGGGGGGTAATTAAATACTCTGTGAAATAAAAGAACACGACAGAAGGAACGAAAGAAAAACAAAAAGGGGACGGAAACGTTCCTGGTCTTTTAGTATTAACGCGGCTGTCTCCCACTTTACTCACAGAGGTCCACACTGTGTCTTTATCACTGCCTTTCCGAAGGCTGGCAGAGAGAGACAGCTTGCAGGACTCAAGCTCCCTTGTAGATACAAGCAAAGCAACTAGAATGAAAATTACCTGTTAGCTCTCTCTGAACTGCCGCCTCAAAAGGGGGAAAGTGCAGTCTGTAGGACCACCGGAGACGTAAACAAGCACCCACAGACACCAGACAGGAACATCTAACTCCAATAAGAAGGGGGCTTAGATGAACTGCATTGCAGTGATCCAGTCTTTTGGGAATTTTTTCGGTACAGATACCATAACAGTCTATCAACAAAAAGGGGGATCTAATCTCCAAATTACTCTCATTCCTCTTCATCCACTTTCACAAACATTTCCTTTTCAGTGGGCTCATCTAGAGCCGCCCTGAAACGACGACAAGCTCACTGCTGTCTACACTGAGCAGAGATGTGTGCTGCCCATGACAACTATCTAGCAGGAGCATCGAACAAACCAGGGAGACACTCAGGTGTGTGCAAAGGCCCCACTCAAGGTCCTTCTTTGAAGGTCCTGCAGATGACACGCCTGGCTAACAAGTGCCTCCTTTAGTTAGAGGACCAAGGAGAGTCTCAGGGCTGGAAGGTATAAATAAGCCAGTCGTGAAAAGGAAGTCTGTGGCCAGAGGAAAAAGTGGTAACCTCAGAGACTCTTCTCATCACACCTTTGGGATACAAACCAATGGAAAATAGTCTAGTAGAGATCCCTTAAGGGAAAAGTTTTCCAATTTCAATAAGTCAATTTGCTCTTTGCTGAGTAAGTTAAAGAAAGTCTGGATGAAACACTTCCACAAAATGGAAACAAACAAATCAACCAACCAACAGTAGGAGCATTTTTCAGGAGATAAGAACTCAGGAGAACCACCAAGTCAGGTGTACGCAGTAGTCTTTGCTCTTGGGAACCAAATCTCACCCTGCGACACGTGCAGCGTTCCCATGGAAAGTGGCAGAAAACAGCACTGCTGCAGGCAGGATCGGGCCCCAAGGTCATTCAATGATTTGGGGGTGAATGAGAGCTACAGTTCAGCAGGAATTCCTTCCTACACAAAAGTGCTCCAAAGGCACCACCTGATGGGGGGAAGGGAGCATGTGTGGAGTGGGAGTGTGTGCACACACTGCCTTCAGCTTCTGCACCAAGCCTCTTGCATAAGTGGCAAAAGAAAATAATTTTCTAGCACCTCTGTAAGAGTCATCAAGGATAAGGAAACCAGCAAGAACATTCCCCGCAGTTAAGAACGTAAGTCTCCCCTTACCCCGAAACCCTCCCTCCCCACAGTGTGGGAGCTCACTGAAATAGGATCCAGGAGCGAGAGATAAATGTGTCCAAACTATATATATATATATATATATATATAAAAACAATAACAACAACAATAATAATAATAGAGATACAGTAATACAGGCCTGCCTAAATTGTACCAGTTAAAAAGGAACCCCCAACACAATTGATATGATTATAAACACCTTGTTATGACTTAATGGCCTGTACAACAGACCCATAAAAATGATTTTTTTTTTTTTTTTAAGAAAAAAAGAAATTTAGACAAACAAGAAATCCCCTTCCTATACTGGAAGTGGTAACCCACCTTAACTTGTCATCATGACTGCTGGAAATGGTAAGTAGTCCTTTCACTTATTTTTTTGTGTTTTGTTTTTGAATTTTTTTTTTTTTTTTACATTTTTGGTTAGAAAGTTCTCCAATCCATGAAGCAATCCTGAAAAGACAGTGTTTTATTACAAAATTAGGCAAATGTTGTCCCATCTTCATCCTTTCCCCCCTCCCCCAGTATATGTGGTTTTTTCTTCTCTCCTGTGCCCTCAGCCACATGGCGAGAGGAAGCCGATCACATTTTCAGTCGATGAACCTGGCCGGGAGCCCAGCTCACTGTGCCTTGGAGGCGGTAGTGGTGGTGGAAGCAGCGCCGCTGGCAGAGGCCGCTGTGAACAGAGAGTTCTGGGTGGACTCAGCTGAGGTGGAGGTGGCGTGAAGGCTGGCAACAGGTCCAGAGTTCCCTGCGGAGGCTGCAGCGGCAGACACCAAGCTAACTGGGTTGCTGGTGAGCAGAGAGAGGTTCTGGGGGTTCAGGAACAGAGGGGCAGTCACAATGTTGGGGGCTCCTCCTGCATTGGCAAATACCAGGTTCCCGGTTGCATCCAGTGACGTTATTGGAAGAGAGCCACCAGAAGCAAGAGCTGCAGACAAAGCCCCCAAAACAGGCAGGAAAGAGAACGTTAGAGTCATCATGGAGAACCCAAGTAACACAACAAAGGTCTACAGGTTTTCCTGCAACTCGGCAGGAAAAAGGGAAGCCCTGAATTTATTCTTTTTCTCAACCAAAGTGCTATACTGACATCAAGTGAAGTGTATTTATAATTTCTGCAAGATTCTAAAGGACTGAGAACGCTAATTCAAGGAACATGAGCAGGATAGGTGAGAGTAAGAACTGGCGAATGAAATCAAAAAATCAGGTTTTTATCTTGAAATATCCATTTTATTTCATTTACCTACAAGTGTATTTTAAACCCAATAATTTTGATTTTAATGAAGATTACTGATTTTAAACTACCTTTATTCAAAAGCTAAGCGTTAAGGCAGCTAACCGAAAGGTCAGCGGTTTGAATCCACCAGTCGCTCCCTGGAAACCCTATGGGGCAGTTCTACTTTGTCCTAAGGGTTGCTGTGAGTCGGAACAGACTCGTCAGGGCCAGGTGTGGTGGTGGCCAGGGGCTGCCCACTGCCTCTGGAGCAGCCAGGGCCCACTGTCACCTGGCTGGGCTCCAGGCCTCCGTGTGGACCCCTGCGTCTCGCCTGTCCATGGGCCCTGGAGATGGACCTCTGCTGCGGGTGGCTCCCAGCCTGCTGGCAGATAAGGCCCGGCCACCTGGGCCTGGCAGAGGCTGTGGAGGTGGCAGACAGCCCTCTTTGGAAGAAGAGACTTCTGAGTCCCCCATCAGACAGACTCCTGCAGCCTAGCTCCTGCCTCCTGCTGCCCGCCCTCCCCACCTCGGACCCAGCCTAGCCCCTCAGCCAGACCCAGGTAATAGGAACCCCCAGCGGCCTGTGAGGCTTATCTCCCTCTCACAAACCTTGCCCTACGCCCCCCACCTCAGTGCTTCTTTAATGCACAGAATAGTCAGTAGATTTTTTTCTACTGTCATAAATGGAAAATGTTGGACAACCTGATAGTCATTAAATGAGGAGTAGGTGTATATAATTATTGTATAATCACATAATATAATGAGTCAACTGAATTACTGGTCACTTATTTGGTACATCTGGCAATATCCCAAATAAAGTATAAGGTGTGATTAGTTTTTCACTTCCGGAAGATATGGTTTCTATGACTTGTGTAAACGAGAATGATGAGTCTACCACAGGAGGAAATCAGGGACGCGGCGACGCAGGTAGCCCAAGGTGGGCCTTAATAGGTCAGAGTTTTCTGTGATGCTATTGCTTCCCCACAGAAGCCACCATCACCAAAATTTCATTTAAAATAACTCGGCGCTCTCATGTAATATCCTGTTATTGGACAACCCCTCAGCATCTTCCCGGCCATGTAACCACTCCTCCATGTGTAGATCTAGGATCTTTTCTAGTGGCATTAAATTTTTGGTTGACTTCTCACATAATATATAAAAAAAAGCTAGAAGAGCTGAAAAGAATGCCCTGACTTCGGACAGGATCATACAACTGCACAGAACAGTGAGAACTGGCGCAGTCTGAAGTTTGGGAGATTGCGGGCTTAGGGTCACAGACTGGTTCTAAAGCCTCCCAGAGGTATCTGCTCTCCAGGCAGTCATGTACTGGGGAAGCATTCTGCCTCTGGAGCATCCCACAGCTCAGACACTCTCCTCAGTACAGGAGAAAAAGTGATTTATCACAAATCTTATTCCAAAAAGAAATCCTTGTGTAACAAAAACTTTATAGATCTAGCCATCAACTTCAGATATGAATCAGTTAATCAGAGAGTCAATATAATGTAAGGTAATCTAGGTCTTGGTCTCATCTGTAATTAACATTCCCTACTAACAAATTAACATTGTATAGAAAGAACAAATCTGTCTTGGAAGAAGTACAGCTAGAATGTTTATTAGAAGTGAGGATGGCGAGGCTTCGTCTTACGTACTTTGGACATGTTACCGGCAGGGATCAGTATCTGCAGAGGACATCATGCTTGGTAAAATAGAGGGTCAGTGAAAAAGAGGAATAGCCTCAACAAGATGGATTGACACAGTGGCTGCAACAATGAGCTCAAGAATAACAACAATTACAAGGATGGCTCAGGACTGGGCAGTGTTTCATTCTGTTGTGCACAGGGTTGCTTTAAGTCGGAAGCAATTCGACGGCACCTGAAAACAACAACGTAGTACGCTGTAAGGAGCTCTAGTGGCCCAGCAATTAAATGCTTGGCTGCTAACTGAAATGGTGGTTCAAACCCACCAGTGGCTCCATAGGAGAAAGACCTGCCCATCTGCTCCCATAAAGGTTCTAGCCTAGAAAACACAAAGGGGCAGTTCTACCCTGTCACGTGGGGTTGCCATGAGTCGAAAGTGATGCGAAGGAACCTAACAACATAGTATACTGCAGAGACATCATTCATGAAACACTAATATTAAGTGAAGTTTGCTAAAAGCTTATTTTTGGTCCTAGAACTTTTGTTTAAGCACAACTATTTTAAAGGAAAAACTATTTTCTGAGAGAGAAATGCCTCGAATTCTTTCTCTGAGTTGCATAACAACATCTTCAGACAAAAAGCTTATAGCTGAAAAGAGGGAAGCCACTCACTATATGGAATGGGCTCTACACTGGTAACACGCCAAGGCCAAAAGGGATCCAAGTGGGCTTGGAGAAGAGACAGTACAATCCGAAGAATATCTGCTGTGCAATGAGGTTGATATAAAAAGGGTAGAGCCCAACCAGAATGAGAAGTACTCTGAAGTCAGCATGAGGTGCTCCAATGTTCATTCATTACAGGACCTTCCCATGCCCTGCTCTCTTGGGGGTGGGGATTGGGGAATCCTACTTGGTCAAGTTGGCTTAGGGATGGGTCTTGGATGAATACCTGAATAAACTTATCAGGAGGAAAATCTGCCTCCAAGTCTACTCACACAAGAAGATAAATATCAGCATAAAAGTCTTGGTTTCCTATACTATGCCAAACTAAGTATATTCAGTATATTCCTGTTTTTAATCACAAGCTAGCATCTCTACTTTTCTCACAAAGCTTTTGTACAAGGACTGTTTTCTGGGTCCTCAAGAACAAATGAATCACCATATCAATTCAACTATCTCTCCCCATCATCTCTACCTCTGGCAAGACAGAATTCCTCCACTAAAAAAAAAAAAGAAAGAAAGAAACTAAACAAGGAAGATTTTACTGACCTTGAATAGTTGCCAGTGTACTGTTGCTCATCAGAGCTGGGCTGAGAGCACCGCCCAGGGTCCCTGGGTTGAGACTGAGTAAGGCACCTCTGCAATTCCAAAAGAGGGGTCACTTATTACCAGGCAGATACATCTGTCAGCTTGACAACACACCCAAGGGGATGAGAAAAGGGGAAATCCAGCTAGAGCAGTATATGGAAATAGCTGTTATTTTCCTTAGACTCTTACATGGTTGGGTTAGTGCTTCTGAGTTACTGCTTCCCTTGATGCTTACGTGTACAAAGCAATCAAGGTTTTGATCCACATCAAAATTTAAACTCTTAGTCATTTCGATTCCTCTTTGAATTACATTTTCTCCCTGCCCCCCTCTGCCCCATAACAAAAGGAAATACTCCAGGAAACGAAATATATTTACAAGGTAATTCTGAAAATATGTTTGACAATAATAATATAAAATTGGGACTCTCATTACTACACCTTATCTGTGGTGGAGCAGTAAAAAGCAGACAGTTGAGAGTTTAATAGAGAAAGCAAAAGAATAAGTCAAGAATTCTGGGCTTTCTTCCTGGCCCCGTGACTCAGGTTATCAGTGACATGGTGTTGTGTGTCTTCACCTGGAAATAAAGATACAACCACCGCCCCTTCCAAGGTGTTAAGAAACAAGTTCAACTATAATCAAGGTGCTTGTGCTATTACAGAGTAGCCCAATTCAAAAAGATTACTGCTTTAAAGAGTTTTTTTTTTTTTTTACGCTGGTGATGGAAGGTCTCCTCTGTAAGTACTTCCAGGGATGACCTCCTAGTTGTTTCTCAGATGGGAGTGGGAAGAGGAAGCTCCTTACCCAGCTGCAAACTGAGAGGGTGCCATCAGGCCCGGGTTCAGTCCTGCGGCAGCAGCCATGGCGGCAAGGCTGGCATTTGCTGGCAGCTGTGCAGCTCCTTGGAGGGCGGCAGCTGCTGCGGTTTGCAAGCCTGACGCTGTCACCATCACCTGGCTGGTCCCGAGAGGGGAGGACAAAGGAGTGGAGGTGGTCTGTGTTGTGCTGGTCTCACTGGCACTGGATGCCTCAGAGGCAGGGGCAGAGGCAGAAGGGGAGGGACTCACAGAGGGGGAGGCGACTGCTGAGGGAGCTGGAGGTGCCGTGGATATCACGGTTGCTGTGTTGTTGGAGGGGGTGTCTGTGGCGCCTGAAAAAGGGAATCAGATTAGAAAACGACCTGCTGTAAGTGTTTCTGGAGGAATGGTGACTTCATTCAGCCACACTCTAGAATCAACTGAGTAATTTATCTACCATTTAGTGAGTTCTACATTTGCCCTTTTATTAACCCAGTTTAGTGTTTCTATGAAAAGCAACACGATAATAAACATTTGAGAAACAAAGCAATGAACCCTACTTTAAGAGCCAAGAGCAAAAAAGTAGCTGTAAAAGAAACAGTAAAGTTTTTCACTGTCAATTTCCTATTCAAAAACAATAGAAACAAAGTACCACAGAAGCTCTCACTATTTTTTTTTTTAGGGAGAAAAAACTCATAAGCAAAAAATCCCTACTTTTGAAAGCACCTTTTCATTCAGGAATCTCCTTAGTAATCTCAATAGAGAAATCAAAACAAAACAACAAAAGTTACGTACTTTTCTACGAATAAGCACCACAGAAAACTGTGCAGGATGGTTAAACTATATGTCTAAATGCCTTTCTGGTGTTAAAAAATTTAAGTAACTATTCTGTAATAAATAAACAAAAAAACCAAACCCAGTGCCATCGAGTCAATTCCGACTCATACAGGACAGGGTAGAACTGCCCCATAGAGTTTCCAAGGAGCACCTGGCACATCGGAACTGCCGACCCTTTGGTTAGCAGCCACAGCACTTAACCACTACGCCACCAGGGTTTCCACTCTGTAAAAAGTCCACTCTGGTAAACAAGTTCTTATTCATGAGACAGTAAAATACAATGATATTATCTCATAAAGGACCGCATGAAAAATGAAGATCATTTAGAGGCCTTGAAAAAAAAAATCAAGATGCCCAAATTTCTTGTTGTTTCAGGAAGAAGAACAAACATTTGGATATAAATGACTAATGGACATTAAAAATATCACAAGTAGAAATTAAAACACATTCACTGGGATTATTAAATGTTTGAGACCACACTGTCCAACAGAAGTATAACACACATGTAACTGTGAATTTTCTAGTAGCTCTAGTAAAAATAGGTGAATTAAACCTTTAATAACATAATCTATATAACCCAACATAACCAAAATATTATCATTTTAACATGAAACCAGTATTAAAAAAGTATTGAATTATTTTACCTTTTTTTCATACTAAGTCTTTGAAAATGGTTAAGTATTTTACATGTACAACGTATCTCAATTTGAACCCGCCACGTTAAGTGCTCCAGTCACATGTGGCTAGTGGCTGTCATACTGACAGCGCAGGTCTAAAATGTACCATCAGTTAGGCCTGTTGCGTTCCAGAAGCAAGTGTGGCTTACAGAACGTGAAGTCACTTTGTCTAAAGTAGACGTGGCTCACAAGGCACTCAGAGGACAGGCCACCTTCCCCAAAGCAGAAGATGCCACCCGCCACAGTGAGCTGTAGTTCTGATATCTACGAAGGATGGTACAGAACAAGCCCGCCCATTTCAGTTATCAGTAAATGTCACATGTCACAGAAACAGCTGCCTAAAGCACGTGGGACGTAGTGAACTTCACTACATTCTAGCAGTCAGTCAGTCACATTTATGGTAAAGTAGAACCCAAGTGGGGTTTTCTCAAGATAGAGAACTCAAAAACAGAAAAAAGCATCTATAAATTTTCAATATAAAACTTCTGCTAGGTATGTATAAAAGACTGAATATATTACAAAAGAACCGGCCCAATCAAAATGGAAATTTCAAATCTATAAGAGTATTATTGTTACACATTGAAAAAGCACCTTACGCAAAAGATATATCTGTTTTGATAAAATCTATTACTAATGCTAAACAAGACCCCTTCTCTCACAACAGATGCAGGCATTTTTGTCCTTCTTCTACCACTAATGGTGAAGCCTTCCCCTGGGCTTCGCTAACACCAGCCAGAATTCAGCTCTTCTCATTCAACTCTCGGGCACAGTTCATTTCGCCCATCCCGGAACTAGGAGAAACGACGTTATCTATTGCAGTACTGCACAGAAGTGGCGACGTGGTCTCTAATGACGTGATACACATACTTCTCTCAGAGTTAACTGAACAGGGTGCATTTACTCCTCAAATCCATAAATACTCTGATTCCCTCCTTACTGCTGCTGCCCCTGAACCGTTACATATCTGTGGATATTATTAACCATATTTTCATTCACTATTTCTTCAGTTTTAAATCTATCAATCTATATCACTCAGTTGCTGACAGTGTGTTGAGTACTGTATTTGGCAGAGTAAGATACCCTTTTATTCAGGCTTTACACTCTTTTCCTAACGGACTTCTCCTTGTTCCACAGAAACATAAACGCGTTTTCTCATTCCTGGTCTACCGCTAGAAAATTTCAATGTACTTCCAATCTTTTCTTTACCAATTTCTCACCTTATCTAAAATCTGATATTTCCTCTGGGCACTATTTCTCTTTTGAAATTCTGAAACTGAAATTGCTTATTTTCACAAGACCCCATGTCTTGAAAAGGTTGAAAATAGCCTTTTTTTTCCACTCCCCACCACCCTTTCAGGCCACTGCCATTCCGTATCTCCTACATCTCACAGGCTGACAGAGAAAATGCCAGTCAAATCTCATCAGAGATTTTAACCTGGGCCAGGAGATGACAGCTCCAGAAATACTGCAAACTTGTTTTTTCTGGTTGTAATCCTCCAGTCACACTCCAGCTGTCTTCAGGATGAATTCCATGAGGTTCAGTGTGAGGCTCATAAGCCCTATGGTACGACGGTTTAACGTGATCTTTCAATGAATTCTACCAGGCAGTGAATCACATTTTAATTAATATATGTGTCTTTTATGACTAGAAGATAGGACCTCAAATTCTTGTTACTTGGGCAATTTTGATCAAGGAACTTAGGCATGCTAAGCCTCAATGCCCTCAAGGACAAAACAGGATGTCACAATCTACCTCATAAGCTGGTATGAAGTTATACACAGGAATGTATATGAAGTGTTTGGCCCCACCTCTTGCCTCCTATCCACCTTGTTTAAACATTTTAAAACAACTTTATTGAAACATAATTATGTGCCATAAAATTCATTCAATTTAAGTATATATTTATTTTTTGGGTGTATTTACAGAGCTGTTCGACCGTCACCACAATCCCGTTGGTAACGTTCCTACCACCCCAAAAAGATCACTTGTGCCTGTTTGCAATTGCTCCTCACTCCCACTCACAGCTTCATAATCGGTTTTTGGTCTCCATGGGTTTTTTCTGGACTTTTTATATAAATGGAATCATATAATACGTAGTCTTTTGCATCTGGCTTCTTTCATGTGGAAACCCTGGTGGCATAGTGGTTAAGTCCTACAGCTGCTAAACAAGAGGTCGGCAGTTCGAATCTGCCAGGCGCTCCTTGGAAACTCTATGGGGCAGTTCTACTCTGTCCTATGGGGTCACTGTGAGTTGGAATGCACTCGACGGCAATGGGTTTGGTTTGTTTGGTTTTCTTTCACATAGCACAGTGTTCTCAAGGTTCATCTACACTGTTGCACACATCAGTACTTCATTACCTCTAGGGCTGAACACCAGTCCATTGTATGGAAATTCCGTATCTGGCTACTCACTCACCAGCGGATGGACATTTGGCTTGCTTCTAACATGTTGGCTATTATGAATACTGCTGCTATTAACATCTGTGTCCAAGTTTTTGTGTGGACATTTCTCTTGGGGAAATTGCTGGGTAGGATGGTAAAGTTACATTTAACTCTAAGAAACTGCCAAAGTGTTTTCCAAAGTGGTTATATCATTTTACATCTCCAAGGAGAATGCATGAGGGTTTCCCTATGTACTCCCCACACTTCTTATTTCTGGTCTTTCTGAACACAGTCATTATTGCAGTGGGAAGTGGTATATCATTTTAGTTTTAATTTGTATTTCCCTAATAAGTAATAATGTTGAGCATCTTTTTATGTGCTTACTAACCATTCCTGTATATTCTTTGGTAAAATGTCTACATATATGATTTTCAAATTTTTTTTCCCAGTCTGTAGCTTATGTTTTCACCTTCTTAGTGGTATCTTCTGAAACTCAGAAGATTTTTGTTTATAATTCATTTTTTGTTGTTGTTGTTGAGAACATACACAGAACATAACATGCACCAATTCAACAGTTTCTCCGTGTACAATTGTGGTGACATTGATTACATTCTTCAAGTTGTGCAACCATCTTACTCTCCTTTTCTCAGTTGTTCCCCCATTAACATAAACTTACTGCACTCTAAGGTTTCTATCTAATCTTTCGAGTTGCTGTTGTCAATTTGATCCCATATAGATAGATCTTAAAATGGCACAATACTCAAGGCAGACATTCTTTACTAGTTAAGCTAAACCATTGTTTGGTTTTAAGAAGACTTCAGGGAATCTTTTTGGTTTAAAGTTTAAAGATTACCTCAAGGCAGTAATTTCAGGGGTTCATCCAGCCTTCATGGCTCTAGAAATGGTGGATTCCATGAGAATCCGAACTTCTGCTCTGCATTTTCCTCCTTTCGATCAGGATTCTTCTACAGAATCTTTGATCAAAATGTTCAGCAATGGTAGCCAGGCACCATTCAGTTCTTCTGGTCTCAGGGCAAAGCAGGCAGCTGTTCATGGAGGCAGTTAGCCACATATTCCATTTCCTCCTCCTATTCTTGACTCTCTCTCTTCCTCCGTTGCTCCAGGTGAATAGAGACCAATTGTGCCTTTGATGGCCGCTTGCAAGCTTTTAAGACCCCAGGCACTATGCAACGGAACTAGGAGGCAGAACAGAAGCACTAAACACATTATTGGGCCAATTAACAGATGCCCCATGAAACCATGATCCTAAACCTCCAAACCAAGGAACCAAATCCCATGAGGTGTTTGCTTATCCATAAGCAGCCTCAGCAGCTACTCTTTTTTTTTTTTTTTTTGGTCACTGTTGTAAATATATCTACCATACAACTTTTACCAACTCAACTTTTAACAGACATACAACTTATTGACAGCAATTACATTAATCGGCTATGCAACCCTACACTTCATCAATGAGATTTTTCCATCACCCTAAGATTTTACTTTTGATGAAGCCCAATTTTATCAATTTTTCTTCTTTTATGGATTGTGCTTTTGGTGCTGCTTCTATGAACTCTTCACCTAAGCCAAGGTCATCTCCTACTATGTTTTTTTCCTGGTAGATTTATAGTTATAGCTCTTACATTCAGGTCACTTAGAGTTAACTTTTGTGCATGGTAGTATGAATTAGGATCTAAATTCATCTTCATGCATATGGACATCCAATTCACCCAAAACCATTTGTTGCAAAAATTATCCCTTATCCCTTCCCCATAGATCTCCTTTATACCTTTGTAAAAAATCAGTTGAGCATAAATTTAAAGATTTACTTCTGAATTTTCAATTCTGTTCCATTAATCTGTATGTCTATTGTTATGCCAGTATCACATGTCTTGATTGCTGTAGCTTTACAGTAAGTCCTCCACTTCATTCTTTTTCAAAATTGTTTTGGCTATTCTGGTCCCTTTCATGTAAATTTTAGCATGAGCTTATCAATTTCTGGGAGAAAAAAAAGAGCTTGCTGGAATTTTGACTATGATTGTGTCAAACCTATAGATCAGTTTGGGAAAAGCTGTCATCTTAAAAATACTGAGTCTTCCAAACCATGAACATGGAATATCCCTGTTTATTTAGACTTTCTTTTTCTCAGCAAATGGTAGTTTTCAGTGTATAAACCTTGCACTTCTTTTGTTAAATTTATTCCTAAGTACTTTGTTTTTTATTTTTTTGAAGCTACTGTTAATGAAGTTATTTTCTTAATTTCATTTTTGGATTGGTTGTTGATAATATGTAGAAATGCAATTGATATGTCTATATTGACCTTGTATCCTGCAACAATACTGAATTCATTTAAAAGTCCTAGTAGTTTTTCTGTGTGTGTGTGCGTGGATTCCTTGGGATTTTTGTACACACAAGATAACGTCTGCAAATAAAGACAGTTTAACTTCTTCTTTTTCCCCTTATTAAACAGGCTGGAATTTCCCGTACAACGTTAATCGTTAAGTCCTGAAGAGAAAACATTTTTGCCTTGTTCCCAATCTTAGGAGGAAAGCGTTCAGTCTTTCTCCACTATACCATTAGCTGTAGGTTTTTAGTTGTTGTTGTTGTTAGGTGCCATCAAGTCAGTTCCGACTCATAGCGACCCTATGTACCACAGAACGAAACACTGCCTGGTCCTGCGCCATCTTTACAGTCGTTGTTATGCTTGAGCCCACTGTTGCAGCAACTCTGTCAATCCACCTCATTGAGGGTCTTCCTCTTTTCCGTTGACCCTGTACTTTACCAAGCATGATGCCTGGGCTGATCCTTCCTGATAACCTGTCCAAAGTACGTAAGATGCAGTCTCGCCATCCTTGCTTCTAAGGAGCATTCTGGTTGTACTTCTTCCAAGACAGATTTGTTCGTTCTTTTGGCAGTCCATGGTATGTTCAATATTCTTTGCCAACACCACAATTCAACGGCGTCAATTCTTCTTTGGTCTTCCTTATTCATCATCCAGCTTTCACATGCATAGGAGGTGAGTGAACAAGCCATGGTTTGGGTCAGGTGCACCTTAGTCCTCAAGGTGACATCCTTAGTCTTCAAGGTGACATCCTTGCTTTCCAACACTTTAAAGAGGTCCTCTGCAGCCAATCTGCCCAATGCAATGTGCCTTTTGATTCCCTGACTGCTGTTTCCATGGGTATTGATTATGGATCCAAGTACAATGAAATCCTCGACAACTTCAATCTTTTCTCTGTTATCATGGTATTGCTTATTGGTCCAGTTGTGAGGATTTTTATTTTATGTTGAGGTGTAATCCATACTAAAGGCTGTGGTCTTTGATCTTCATCTTTCAGTCCTCTTCACTCTCAGCAAGCAAGGTTGTGTCATCTGCATAATGCAGGTTGTTAATGAGTCTTCCTCCAATCCTGATGCCCCATTCTTCTTCATATAGTCCAGCTTCTCAAATTATTGTATGCTAAGCAAATAATCCGAGAAGCTGGATGGACTATATGAAGGTTTTTAGTAGCTGACCTTTATCAGGTTGAGGAAGTTCCCTTCTATTCCTAGTTAAAGAGTTTTGTTTTGTTTTAAATCATGAATGGATATTTGATTTTGTCAAATGCTTTCTCTGCCATCTACTGAGAGGATGCAGTCTTGGCCTTTCTTCTAGTACTATGGGGTCTTCCATTAATTGATGTTTGGAAATTAAACCAGCCTTATATTCCTGGAATAAATATCACTTCATCATGGTGCATAATCGTTTTTATATGTTGTTGGATTTGATTTACTAATATCTTATTGAGGTTTTTTTTTTTTTAGCATATAACTTCATGAGGGATATGGGTCTATAGGTTTTTTTTTTTTTTTCTTTCTTGTGATGTATTTGCTATCAGGGTAATAATGGCTTCAGAGAATGAGTTATCCCATCTCTATTTTCAAGAAGAGATTGATAAAGATTGATCTTATTTTTTCTTCTTTAAATATCTGAAAGAATTTGCTGGTGAAGCCATCTGGGCCTGGTCTTTTTTCTTAGATGGGAGGATTTTTAATTATCAATTTGGTTACTTGTCTTAGGTCTGTTCAGGTTTTCTTTTCTTTTCTTCAGTTAGTTTTGATAAATTGTGTCTTTCTAGAATTCTACTCCTAGGTATATAGCCAAAAGAATTGAAAACATATATATATATATATATATAAAAAAAAAAACAAAACCCAAACGCAATGCCGTCGAGTTGATTCGGACTTGTAGCGACCCTATAAGACAGAGTAGAACTGCCCCAAAGAGTTTCCAAGGAGTGCCTGGCGGATCTGAACTGCTGACCCTTTGGTTAGCAGCCATAGCACTTAACCACTACACCACCAGGGTTTCCTGAAAACATATATCCACACAAAAACCCGTACATGAATCTTCAATGCAGCAGTATTCAAACACAGCCAAAAAGAAGAAACAACCCAAATGTCCCCTGACAGATGAATGGATAAACAAAATGTAGTATATCCATACAATGAAATATTATTCAGACACAAAACTAAATGAGTAATATGAATATATCCTAAATGAAAGAAGCCAGACACAAAAGGCCACACATTATACGATTCTATTTATACGAAGGGTTCAGAACAGGCAAATTCACAGAAATAAAAAGTAGATTAGTGGTTGCCAGGAGCCTCAACGAGGGTGAGGGAGGTGACACAGACAGAAAGTGACTCCTAATGAGTACTTAATTACTTTTGGGGTATGGAAGTATTCTGAAAATGTTCTGAAATTAAACAGTGGTTAGAGTTCTACAATTTTAAGATTATATTGAAAATTCATTCAATTGTACACTTTAAAAGGGTGCTTTTATGGTATGTGAATTATATCGCAATAAAAAAATATTCTATTACAATCTAACTTCTGTATGGTATGTATTTTTATAGGATGGTAAGTAGCTACGTTCCCTTTTTCATTCTTGACTTAGCTAATTTATACCTTCTCCCTTTTTTCTCAAAGATTTGTCAACTTTGTTGCTCTTTTCAAAGAATCACGTTTTGGTTTCATTGCTTTCTGCTTTCTATTTCATTAATTTCTACTATAATTTTGATCCTTTGTGTTTGCTTTTTCAGTTTTTTCATCTTTTTCTATTTTCTTAAAGTGGGAGCTTTGGTTATTGATTTATTTCTTTTCTTATTAGGTGTTTAGCTATAAATCTCCTCCAAGCATTGATTTAGCCGTATCTTATGCATCTTCATATGCTGTGTTTTATTTTCACTCATTTCACAATATTTTCTAATTTCCCTTGTGATTTCTTCTTTGACCCATGGGTTAGTCTGATTTCCAAATATTTGGGGATTGCCCCCAATTTTTTTTTTTTATTTCTAGTTTATTTCTGTTGTTGTCAGAGAACATCCCTGTATGATTTTAATCCTTTTACATTTACTGAGGCTTGTTTTATGGCTAAGCACATCTTGGAGAGTGTCCCATGTGTCCTTAAAAAGGACGTGTTTTCTGCGGTGGTGAGACTGAGCGTCCCACAGACGCAGTCAGACCAAAATATCGACAGTGTTGTTCAAGTTTCCTTTACCCTTGATTTCTCTGTTCTACCAATTACTGAAAAAGGGGCATTAATGTTTCCAACTATTATTGCAGAACTATTTCTTCTTCTAATTCTGTCAGTTTTTGCTTCCTATATCGTGGGTCTCTGTTGTTAGGATGCATATAATTTTAATTGCTATATCTTCCTGATTAAATTTGACTCTTTTCATCATTACGAAAAGCTCTTGGGAGAAGCACTGGGGACAGACCATGTTTGGTAGATTACTAAGGGCTGCAGAATTTTTGCAAGTTCTTGAGATATATCAGAACACGTCTTTCTGAAGCAATATTGTCACATGCATTTACGTATCTATCCTAGAAACATTTACCGAGGACCTATTACGTAAAAAGTGCTACGTTAGATGCTGGGAAAATAAAGATGACCATCTCAGCCAAACAAGATTTCTATTAAAGGATGGTATACTAAGGACTAAGGACATGGTTTCTTTCCTTCACTCCTAAAATCCTGCTAAAACAACAATGGTAAATAGAAGAGGAAATAAGAGCTCTGGGGAAAGACAACAGAGGACTTGAGATTTTAAGAGATTTCCAGGAATAAAAAAAGAGGATGAAAGCAGGTGATGGGGAGAAACCAGCCACAGGGCAGAGGAGAAGGCTATAGTAGAGGGGAAATTATTCATCTTGATGGATCCCTGAAAAGACTCCAAGCTCAGAGTCATCAGATACTGAGGTAGGAGGAGGAGGAGATAAGGACAGAAAATAGGGTGATTAAAGGGTTGTTCACACACCAGATCTACCACTGGGCCTTTCCCTCCCTCTACCAGGCTTCTCATATGAACAAAACTAATATCAGCTACGACTCTTCAAAGAAAATAAAAACCTGACTGTGAAAGGCTAAGGCTTCTAGTACAGGCACTGGCATGCACAATTAAAGACCCCCCGCCCCCACCACCCCGGCCCCACTCCATTCCGGGAAGGTGTGAAAGAAGCCCAGCCTGCCTGCTGCTGTGTTCCACGCACATACCCTGAGGAGTTCGGCAGTTCTCTACCTACACTCACAAGGCACAGCTAGCCCTTCCATTCAGGGGAGAGGACTGCTGAGTAACAGAACTTACACCATGGCAGAGAAAACCCTTAAAAGCTACTGATATTAAGTAACACGGCCTCACATTCATCAGTTTGAATAAATAACTAAGGATTACTAAACAATGGAAAAAGAAAATTAACAGCACAAAGGAAATGAAAACAAAAGGAACAAATAGAACAGAGGAAAACAACTTAAATACAATTCTAATTTGTACTGCATCTACAAAATAAAAATGTTGTTAGGTGCTGGCCAGGTCCTCATAGTTGTTGCTACGTTTCAGCCCACTGATCCAGCCACTGTGTCAGTCCAAGGTCTTCCTCTTTTTTTGCCGACCCTCTACTTTACCAGGCATGATGTCCTTCTCCGGGGACTGATCCTTCCTGATAACATGTCCAAAGTACAAAGGGATCAGACCACTGAGATCCACAGGGTTTTCACTGGCCGATTCTTCAGAAGTAGATGGCCAGGCCTTTCTACTCCATCTTAGTCTGGAAGCTCAGCTGAAACCTGTTCAGCATCACAGCAACACGCTAGCATCCACCAACAGAAGAGGGGCAGCTGCGCTTCAGGTGCCCTGGCCGGGAACTGAACCTAGGTCTCCCTCATGGAAGGCAAAAGTTCTACCGGTGAACCACCACTGTTCCCTCTAGTGAAAATGACGGGGGAGGAGAAATAAAAATAGGTTGTTATAAAAAGAGGAATCAGAGCAAATAAAAATTCCTAGAATTTGAAAATATGATTTTCAAAAAAAACATAGGAATGACAACAAAAAATGAGACTATACGAACAGTCATAGAAAACTGAGGGTATATCTCCTCGAATGTGGTACAAAATCAGAATAGCTCTATACCTATTAAAGAAATTCAACCAAAAACTTGCCCAAAATGTAAATTTCCAGCCCATGTGGCTTCATTGGTAAATTCTATCAAACATTTAAGGAAGCAATAAAACCAATCTTACAGAAATTCTTTCAAGAAACAGACTAGGAACCACTTCCCCGCTCATTTCAGCCTGGCAATCTACTTCTGAAGAATGAACCAACGGAAGCCCTATGGGTCACAGCGGTCTGATCTGTTGTACGTGGGTTCACCACGGGTCCGAGGCAGCTGACAACAACTCAATAATGACAACATCATTTTCACTATTTTAAATAACTTAGAAAAATGTATATTACTTATTTTAATTGATGTAATTCACATACCACATAGAGTATGCAATTTAATCCTCATTAGTAAATTCACAAAGTTGTGTAGCAATTATAAAGAAACTCTAATTCCAGAATATATCCATCACTGGAAAAAGAAATCTTTGGGGGTGTTATTTATTTTATAGGCCTGTCTATTGCTTGGCTGGAAGGTAGTTTCCAGGGATGGCTGGAGTTCCAAGTCAGGGGCGTGTCATAGAGCCACAGTCTCAGGGGTCCCCAGTTCCTATGAGTTTTTTTGTTCTACATTTTTCTCCCACTCTATGTGTGATTCCAGTCCGAATGGGTGGTAGGCAACAGGTTTTTTTTTAAGAAGCCCTGGTGGTGCAGTGGTTAAGCACTTGGCTGCTAACTGAGAGCTTGGCAGTTTGCACCCACCAGCTGGCCCACTGGGAAAAAGATGTGGCAATCTGCTTCTGCAAAGATTATAACCTTGGAAACCCTATGGGGCAGTTCTACCCTACCCTATAGGGTCACTAAGAGTCAGAGTCGACTTGGTGGCAATGGGTGTGGTTTGGATTTAATGACTAAGGATGTGGAGCATATTTTTTTGTGCTTATTGTATAAAAAAGAGTCAGAGTCGACTTGGTGGCAATGGGTGTGGTTTGGATTTAATGACTAAGGATGTGGAGCATATTTTTTTGTGCTTATTGTATACTACTTTGTAAATAAAAATTTTGGCACATAACTTATACACAATAAAATGCAACTATTGTAAGTGACAGTCTAGCAGGTTTTAATGAATATACACACCTTTGTGACCACCACCCTGATCAAGATACAGAATATTTCCGCCACATCAAAAAGTTCATGCCTCTTTGCAACTTAACCCTGCCACCCCATCCACGAGTTAGAGGATCTACTTTTCTTTTTCCATTATCGATTAGTTTATCTCTTCCGTGTCTGGCTTTCTCAGCCAGCAAAATTTTTGTGACATTTAGCCATATACAGTGGTTTACTCGTTTCTGTTGGTGAGCAGTATTCTGTATGAATATATCACAGCTGGATTATTTTCGATTTTGGACTACTTTAAATAAAGCTGCTATGAACATTCATATACAAGCCTTTTTCTGGACATATATTTTCATTTCTCCTGGGTAAATACGTAGGAGTGAAAATGCTAGGTCATATGTTAGGTATGTTTTAACTTTATAAGGAACTAGCAAGTCATCCTCCAAAGTGGCTGTACCATTTTATATTGCCACCAGCAGCATAAGAGAATCCAGACACACACCCTTGCCAACTGTGGGTATTAGCGGCACATAACGTCAGTCCCGCTAGTGGGTGTGTAGTATTACGTCATCTGCGGCAACCAGGGAATTACTGATGTTGAGCATCTTTTCATGTACTTATTGGCCACTCATATCTTCTTTTGCAAAATGTCTAGTCAAATATTTTACCCATTTTATAATTGGGTTGCTTGTTTTAATTCTGCATTATAATGGTTTTTTTAAAAAATACATTCTGGGTATTTTCTTCTACTCTGTGGCTTGCCTTTTCATTTTCTTAACAGTGTCTTTTGCAAAGTAATAGTTTTAAATTTTTATGAAGCCAATATTTCGATTTTTTTTAATCATTAGTGCTTTTGTGCCCTGTATGAGAAAATTTTGCCTATCCTATAGATTTTCTATGTTTTCTTCCAGAAATTTTATGGTTTTAGCTCTATGTTTAGGTTTATAATTTAAGTTTTTTTTTTTTGTATGGGTCAAGTTTTTTTCTCCCTCCTATAGGATCGCTATGAGCTGGAATCGACTTAATGGCAATGGGTTTGGTTTTGGGTTTTTACAGCTGTCCGGTTGTTTTAGCACCATTTATTGAAATGACTGTTTTCACTGAGTTACCTTGGCATTCTGACTCATATTTGAGAGTCTATTTCTTGACTTTACATTCTTGTTTTTTTTTGTTGTTGTTTTTAAACCCCTGTATATCTATCCTTACATTACTATAACACTTTGTTAATTTCTGTAGTTTTTCCATAAACATGATATATTCTTCCATTTATGTCTTTTAAAACTTCTCTCAGCAATGTTTTGTGGTTTTCTGTGCATAGGACTTACACGTGTTTTTGTCAAAGAATTTGTATAAGACTGATACTATTGTATTTTTAATTTCATTTTCCAATTGTTGCTAGTACTTAGAAATACCATTAATTTTGGTCTGCCAATCTTGCTAAATCCACCAATTTTATAAGGCTACCGATATCAATTTCTCACATATCAGACTGGAAAAAATTATAACGTATAACACCACTCTGCTGGGGAGACTGGTGAAATAGGTATTTTCTTATACTGTTGGTGGTAATGAAAATTATTAAAACCGTTTTGGAAGGGAATTTAGCCAGACACAACAAAACCATAGTGTTCAACTTCTGACTCAGCTATTGCACTTCTAGAAATCCACCCTGAAGATACAGTTCCAACAACACACACACATGGTTATTCCTGCAGCATAGTTTGTATAACTGCAAAACACTGGGGACAACCTCAGTGTCCACACAACAGGGACAACGGTGAATAAGCTGTGGTCCATCCATCCACACAGCTGAGTACCCTGTAACAGTAACACAGAACAAGGGAGAGCTTTACAAACTAATGTGGAGTGATCTCCAGCTTATTCTGTTAAGTGAGAAAAGCAAAATGCAAAAGAATACCTATATTATGCTACTTTTAAAGTAAGAAAGAAGGGTGAATAAAAAATATATGCGTATCTCTGTTTAGTCAAGAGAAGCATAGGGAAGGCATAGTGGAGAGGGGATAGAAAGGACAGAGAAAATTATGATACAGAGGAATGGCACTTCTCTGAGAACTTTCTGTGTAGTCCTGACTTTTGAAACAATGTTAATGTCACATATAATTAGTAACAACAAGAGTGGGTAGAAAAATCCTAATAATGAATACAAGCAAAACCAAAATGAACTGAATTTTAAATGAATAACGTAACTACACTCACCACACCACCCATTGCCATCAAGTCAATTCCGATACTATAGGACGGAGTAGAACTGCCCCATAGGGTTTCCAAGGAGTGGCTGGTAGATTTGAACTGCTGACCTTTTTTGTTAGCAGCCGAGCTTTTAACAATCGCGCCATCAGGGCTCCAACTACACTGAAGAGGGTATAAAAAAAAGAACTCAAATAACTGTGAATAGTAGCATTTAGACTATCTGCCTTCAGGCTAAAGACAAAAGAATTCTAAACAAATAATGAACTACAATCGGTAAGTTTCTTCTTTTCAGAAGTATGGGTTAGCAATTTTGAAACTATTTTTACTCCAGGATTGAATAATTAAGCAAATACATCATTGAGAACGGGAGTTAGGTTTCTCACTACCACTAAAAAGGGAGTCAAAATATGGAAAGAGGGAAGAATCAAAAAGAATAAATAAACTATAGGATGCTGGACTGGAACTGGAGACATCAGTATGAACACGTAGCTTCTAACTTTTTTTTTAGATATAAAAATGAATACAGGTGTGTGAATGTCTATATGGCCAGAGTGCATGACCCGAACCTAATCATGAGGAAACATTAAATAAAGCTAAGGGAGAGTCGACAAAATAACTGCCCACACTTATCAAAAATATCAAGTCAAAAAATGCATTGAAAGACTCAGAATTGTTCCAGATGAAATGAGACTAAAGAGACAGCATGACTGAAAGCTATGCATAATCTTAGACCTTCTTTTGCAATAAGGGACATTATTGGTCCAACTGGCAAAAATCTGACTGTGATTTATCAGACACTCAATGCCAATTTCCTGATCTTTGACAATTATACATTGACTATGTACGATAATTTGTTTTTAGAAAATACAAGTGAAGTATTTAGGTGTAGGGGTATGTCTGCAACTTTTAAAATGGTTCAGAAAAAAATTACACACATACACAGAGAGAAAGGGGGAGGAGAGAGAAAGAGAAAGCAAATATGGTAAGCTTTTAACAATGGGAGAATCTGAGGGAAGGGATTTAGGACTTCTTTGTTCTCTTTTTATAACTTTAAGTTTCAAATTACATCAAAATAAAAACTGAAGGACATAAGAGTGAATAAGTGATGCAGTTACATGCTTGTAGATTGGCGATTTTCTGGGATACAAGACTTTCATGGCTCAAACTGGGACTGCTGGTTAGCCCAGGTAAAACTCAACCATGATGGCACCATAGGCAAATGTTTATGAAAGTACAGTACAACCACTCAATAAAATATTACAGGGAAATCAGAAGTAGAAATGTAAAAACTATAACAAGGGGAGATACTTGTAAAAGTGAAAAAAGCAGGACACGAAACTCTATAAATAAGAATATAATTACACATGTCTGTACATATAAAGTAAGGAAACCCTGGTGGCATACTGGTTAAGTGCTACGACTGCTGACCAAAGGGTCAGCAGTTCAAATCTGCCAGGTGCTCCTTGGAAACTCTACGGGGCAGTTCTACTCTGTCCTATGGGGGTCGCTATGAGTCAGTATTGACTTGACGGCACTGGGTTTAGTTTTTCATTTTTTTTTTTTGTACATATAAAAAGGTTTAAAGTGAAAATAAAAATAGCACAAGTTGTCGCTGTGTTTTTCCTGTTTGTATTTCCTATAATGTTAAATTTCTTAATAATTAAAAAAAAAAATGTTATCGACATTTCAGGAAACAGTCATAATTAAATCCACATAAATGGGCTGAGTGATTTGAGTTCAAGGAAGTATTTGTCAATTAAGATGCTCAAAAACTGATTTAAAGTTTTTAGCTAGTTTTCAGTATGTATATAAAAAAAGTACCTCCTTAAAATTACCTTGTTTCAGATTTTTCCCATATTTAAGGAACTCTGCAAAGCTACTTGTTGCTAATGTCTGAACTATTAGGAATTGTTCTTCAAAAGATGTGTCTTTAGACCTTATAACTTCTGTTAGGTAGGTGAGGTTCAGTTCATAATTTACCAGAAGAGGCTGTCAAATAAGACTGTAAGCTCCCCAGAGGCAGGAAAATTCTATGTTTATACCCCTGGTGCCCGGCACAGTCTGCTTACTGAGCTGAAGTGCTGAACACCATACACTCTCTTTTTTTTTTTCTCAAGTAGAGGCTTTTAACCTGGAACCGGTAGGCTCCTAGGGTAACCACAAATCGCCTTGGTGAGGTGGGGAATGATGAGGTCTATCGTTTATCAACCTCCTTAAATTTTATTAAATATTGTCTGTCTCTTTTCGCAGGGGAAAAGTCTGTAGCTTTCATCGAAGTCTCAAAGAGGTCCAAATCCCAAAAAAAGGCCAAGAAGTACTGTTTGAAACAAATTTATGAGATTTCCTAGTAAGTTAGAAATTTAATAATCATATGAAGTCATTCATTCAATGTTCATATCACGGTGCGGTCACAGAGACAAAGAGATGTTATAAACTTTAAACCTGAGAGAAGAAGATCAAAAGTCCCCAGCTCAGGGTTAAACTCAGACTTGATCGTGAAATATCCTAAGTCTTTACTCAAGAGTTTACCACATGATCGACCTGATGAATAACTACAGAATGTCTTACACATTACACATCACTAAAAAAGTTCTGAGGACAATGCTAAGTCATTTTAAATGTATTTGGAAAACTTGCTATTTAAAAGAGACCGAAGAGGGTAAAAAACATTTATTCACTATACAGTGAGCATGCCTACTAAAGGTGAGAATACTCAAGATTCTGTGAGACGTCCAAAGACTTGGGAAAGACAGGTGTGTAAGAATAAAACTGCTTATGCCATAAAAAAAAAAAAAAAAAAAATAGGCAGGTGGAAATGAGTAGTTAGTTTCCTGGTAGTATTTCCAAGGAGAATTGACATACAAGCTGGAGTAGCTTCACTGATATCAGAAAGAACTGCAAGTTGAAATGATGGACAACACTTCAGGCTGTGGGGGTGTTTATAATCGTCTGAACGGAGCCCTCCTGTGCACCGAGGGTGGGGTGGAGAAAGAGGAGTGGGAGATCAGGTCCAGGCTGGAAAGAGCTGTCTATGAATTGACGAAGAATTTGGATATTTTCCTAAACTAAACAGCAGCAGCTATTGAAGGTTTTTAAGCAGAAGAGTTACTTGGGGAAAAAATGGCATTTTTGAAAAATAACTCTGGGAGCCATGAACAATGCCAATGATAGACTCAAGTGGGAAAGAACAAAAACGATAAAATCCTTTGGTAAAATTATTCTTTCTGACAAAATTAATTATGCTTGATCTTTCTTGAAGTTTAGGTCTTCATATAAAAAAATTTTTTTAAAGCAATACATATATGTGATTTAACAGCGATTCTCATAGAAACCCATTATGGACCTACCACTTGCTGTAACTGCCACACACCCGGCTGCTGCTTACCTGTGACAGACAGATTAGTAACCGCAGCGCTGCTGAGAGGGAGTACGGGGTTGACAGTCAGGGTAGTTGCCGCACTGCTCGTCACAAGGCTTGGCGTGGTTGCCACCTACAGGTCAGAAATGAAAATATGCACAAAGCACTTAAAATCAAAACCTGAAAGTTTAAGCCCATATTGTAGACTTACTTTGCCTATGAAACTTTTTAAAATCTCATCTACAACAAAGTAAAATAAAATGACCTAAGGGGAAATGATTTTATAATCATTCTTTGATCTTAGAACTGGGAAAACTGGCATCATATATTAGAAAGTTGCTATGAGAACTGATACCATAAGTGGCTTTGTCCCAGGATTTAAAACAAAAAAACCCTGAATTTCAATAATGTTGAATCATACAAACTTTAATTCAGGGAGAGATATTATACTTTATGCCAACAAAAAAACTATTCTACAGGGCTAGAGAAGCTGGGGTTCTTGTATTGCTTTTATTCTTGTTTTTTGGTTTGGTTTTCTTCAGTGAAGTGATATTATGGAAAGAATGTGAAGGAAATTTTTTTAAAAACGAGAAAGTTCCTTTTGGAAATAGCAGAGAATTTCTATAATTTTGTAAGAAATAGTGTCTTCCTTCTAGTACAAATATATCCAAAGTACAAAATAGTTTCCTACACAAAACTGTATCTCATAACTACTATCTCATGAACTTGTATCTCATGAACATGTATCTCGTAACTACTATCTCATGAACTTGTATCTCATGAACATGTATCTCGTAACTACTATCTCATGAACTTTACAACTAAAGCCCGACCAGTTCACAACCATAGCCTTTACTCAACAAACGAATCCATTTATTTTTCATTCCTGTTGTCACTGGGTTGACTCTGACCCATGGCAGCTCCATGTGTTATAGAACAGAACTGCTCCACTGGGTTTTCCGGGCCACAATTTTTATGGAAGCAGACTGTCAGGCCTTTATCCTGTGGCACCTCTGGGTGGGTTCAAGCGGACAACCTTTAGCTTAGCAGTTGATCACAAACCACTTGTGTCACCCAGAGGCCTTTCAACAAACTAAACATGCCTTTAAATGCTAACTTTAGCTTTAAAAAGCCCTCCAGTATGAAGTGGTATTCGAGCAAAGTAAAAACAAATTAACGAGAAAGGAATAGAAATGAAAACCCAACAATCCTGCCATACTTGGAATCTGGCTGGCCACATGGAGTCACATTTACAATCACCGTAAAGCTCAGGGAGTCACGTGACCTCTACATGTCCCTTCAGTTTTGGAATAACAGTCAGTGCTGACACAAGTTGCTTGTGAGGCTCTACATGAAAGGACAACATATTGTTTGAGAGTGCAAAATTGGAGATGATGGTTTTCATATAAATTCAGAGCTAAATAAGGCTATGAGAGCTTCCTGTTGCTTAATTACGTAGCGTACAAGCTCAATGAACTGGGCTTTAGGATCCCACATGTATACAAGGCAACCAAAGATTTTTTGAGGTAAGTGGAATCCCCATGGTTACAAAGTAATATAATGAACTACATTACAAAGAATAATAATGAAACAACAATGATACATGAAATAATTAAAGTTGTTCACTTTAAAAAAAGAAACACCAATGAATTCCTGGATTAACAATGACACGCAATTTCATTACCTTGGTAACACCTAAAATATTAATTTATATACGTGTTCAATAAATTATATTATAAAATATGTTGATTTACTAGGTTATGTATGAAATTGTGAAGTTAGCCTTGAACCTATGTCCCTGGTTTCTGGCTCTTACCAGCGAGGTCGGGCTGGGGAAAATTGCTTTGATAGGTGAGCTGCTGGTCCCACCACTGCTCGGTGGGTTGATTCTCTTCTCCTTCTGGCGGCGGTTACAAAACCAAACACGGATCACCTCCTTTTCCATATTGAGCTGATCAGCAATCATGGTGATCTCTTCCGAGGTAGGCTTTTGATTCTGAAGGGGAAAAAAACCCTCTTTTGGAATAACTGTTTTAACTACTGGCACAATCATGTCAGCATATAAATAAACCAGCAGTGGGAGGGCCAAGGCAGAGAATGAAGCTGGAATATGTATGACCTTATTAGGCCACTTTTAACAAAAAGCTTCTGTACACAACATTCTAATTAATATGTATTTACTAAATTTATTTGTATTAAGTTAGTCTTGAATATTTATATTTTTTCATCTTTAAGGTCCAGGAATCCTGAATAAAATTAGCAAAATATCAATAAAACCACAGGAGCTAGCAGGAACTGAACGGGTCTCTCAGTGCTTCATGCACATTGTCTAATTTGGACCCACAGTTAGCTTGTGAGGCAGGAAAGGCAGCTACTTCACAAATGTAGGGACTTTAACTTAAATAAATCAAATTGATAAAGACTCCTGACTCAATGCTTCCACTGTGCTTAAGCTTTTTTGAATTAGGAAAAGTCAAAATCTTGTTGAGATTTTTGATTATGATACTACAAAAAAAGAAAAAAAAAAAAAGATTGCTGAATATTTACCTGTAGAACGAACTTGAACTCCATTACCTGACATTCAAGGCCTTTGTGTTCTGATCCCAAACTACCATTCTGGGCGCATAGACTACAATCTGGCCAAACCAAACTACCTCCGTTTCCCTGCTGCTCACGCGCTTCCCCTGCCTGAAGTCGTCTCCTCCCAGCTGTCCCTCTCTCTGGAGTTCCTTTGCATCCTACGGCAGCTGCTGTCTCCCTCACACTGCGTGCTCACGCAGATGTGAGTCTGGTCTCTCCCGAACCCTGCAGCCCTCTGGCTCTGTCTCCTGTGTGCAGCAATTTACATTGTCTTATTTTTTCCATTGTTGCAAGTGTCCATAAGGGCCAGAGGCTGTCCAGTTCATCTTTTATCATCTACAGGGCCTAGCGTGAGTACTATACGGACAATCCCACGAACATGACAAGTAAAAAGCTCACTAACCTCCAAGAAACTCTTCTCTAAGGCCACACGGATGTTGGTCTCTATGCTGGTGCGTTTCTTTCTCCTACGGTTCAAGCCCTCAATTCCCAACCCTGGAGAATTCAGGGCACTTGGGCTGGAGAGAGCAGAATCAGATGAGAGGTTCTCTGTAAGAAAGAAGAAAGCACAGAAATAGAATTAGGGTAGCATAGTAATTCCTGCATGTAATACAAACAAAAAAACCGGGCCAAAATATTTTAAGCAAAAACAGGTCTTCACATAAGCTGCATTAATGTATTTTTCATTACTATGGTTCTTCATACATCCCTTACTGGTGCTCTTTGTCCCAGGATGGTAACTATACTGTCACCACTCCATTTTTATCTCTGTTTCTGAGGAAGTGTTAAGTTTGCAGTTCCTACCCTTAGACTCAGCTCTACCTCTTCCCAGTTCTGTTCTTATGTCTTGTGTTTATATATTTTTTAAATAACTTTTATTGTGCTTTAAGTAAAAGTTTTCAAATCAAGTCACTCTCTCACACAAAAACCCATACATACCTTGCTATACACTCCCAATTACTCTCTCCCTAATGAGACAGCTCGCTCTCTCCCTCCACTCCCTTTGTGTCCATGTCACCAGCTTCTAACCCCCTCCACCCTCTCATCTCCCCTCCAGGCAGGAGATGCCAACATAGTCTCAAGTGTCCACCTGATCCAAGAAGCTCACTCTTCACCAGCAACTCTCTCCAACCCACTGTCCAGTCCAATCCATGTCTGAAGAGTTGGCTTCGGGAATGGTTCCTGTCCTGAGCCAACAGAAGGTATGGGGGCCACAACCACAGGGGTCCTTCTAGTCTCAGTCAGACCATTAAGTCTGGTCTTACGAGAATTTGGGGTCTGCATCCCACTGCTTTCCTGCTCCCTTAGGGGTTCTCTGTTGTGTTCCCTGTCAGGGCAGTCATCGATTGTAGCTGGGCACCATCTAGTTCTTCTGGTCTCAGGATGATGTAGTCTCTGGTTTATGTGGCCCTTTCTGTCTCTTGGGCTCGTAATTGCCTTGTGTCCTTGGTGTTCTTCATTCTCCTTTGATCCACGTGGGTTGAGACCAATTGATGGATCTTAGATGGCTGCTTGCTAGCGTTTAAGACCCCAGACACCACTCTTCAAAGTGGGATGCAGAATGTTTTATAAATAGATTTTATTATGCCAATTGACTTAGATGTCCCCTGAAACCATGGTCCCCAAACCCCTGCCGCTGCTATGCTGGCCGTCATTCAGTTTATTCAGGAAACTTCTTTGCTTTTGGTTTAGTCCAGTTGTGCTGACCTCCCCTGTATTATGTGCTATTTTTCCCTTCACCTAAAGTAGTTCCTATCTACTGTCTAATTAGTGAATGCCCCTCTCCCACCCTCCCTCCCTCTCCGCTCTCATAACCGATGTTTTCTTCTCAGTTTAAACTATTTCTCAAGTTCTCATAATAATGGTCTTATACAATATTTGTCCTTTTGCAACTGACTAATTTCACTCAGCATAATGCCTTCCAGGTTTCTCCATGTTATGAAATGTTTCACAGATTCCTCACCGTTCTTTATCGATGCGTGGTATTCCATTCTGTGAATACACCGTAATTTATTTATCCATTCATCCATTGATGGGCACCTTGGTTGCTTCCATGTTTTTGCTATTGTAAACAGTGCTGCAATAAACATAGGTGTGCATATATCTGTTCGTGTAAAGGCTCTTATTTCTCTAGGATATATTCCAAGGAGTGGGATTGCTGAATCATATGGTAGTTCTATTTCTAGCTTTTTAAGGAGGTGCCAAATCGATTTCCAAAGTGGTTGTACCACTTGACATTCCCACCAACAGTGTAGAAGTGTTCCAATCTCTCCACAGCCTCTCCAACATTTACCATTTTGTGTTTTTCGGATTAATGCCAGCCTTGTTAGAATGAGATGAAATCTCACTGTAGTTTTGATCTGCATTTCTCTAATGGCTAATGATCGTGAACATTTCCTTATGTATCTGTTAGCTACCTGAATGTCTTCTGTAGTGAAGTGTCTATTCATATCTTTTGCCCTTTTTTAATTGGGTTATTTGTCTTTTCGTAGTTGAGTGTTTGCAGTATCATGTAGATTTTAGAGATCTGGCGCTGATCGGAAGTGTCATAGCTAAAAACTTTTTCCCAGTCTGTAGGTAGTCTTTCTACTCTTTTGGTGAAGTCTTTGAATGAGCATAGGTGTTTGATTTTTAGGAGCTCCCAGTTATCTAGTTTTTCTTCTACATTCTTAATAATGTTTTGTATACTGTTTATGCCATGTATTAGGGCTCTTAATGTCCCTATTTTTTCTTCCATGATCTTTATCGTTTTAGATTTTATATTTAGGTCTTTGATCCATTTTGAGTTAGTTTTTGTGCATGGAGTGAAGTATGGGTCTTGTTTCATTTTTTTTTCAGATGGATATCCAGCTATGCCAGCACCATTTGTTAAAAAGACTGTCTTTTCTCCATTTAACTGTTTTGGGGCCTTTGTCAAATATCAACTGCTCATATGTGGATGGATTTATGTCTGGCTTCTCAATTCTGTTCCATTGGTCCATGTATCTGTTGTTGACCAGTACCAGGCTGTTTTGACTACTGTGGCGGTATAATAGGTCCAAAAATCAGGTAAAGAAAGGCCTCCCACTTTGTTCTTCTTTTTCAGTAATGCTTTATTTATCCGGGGCCTCTTTCCCTTCCATATGAAGTTGATGATTTGTTTCTCCATCTCATTAAAGAATGTCTTTGGGATTTGTATCAGAATTGCATTAAATGTATAGATCGCTTTTCATAGAACAGACATTTTTATACTGTTAAGTCTTCCTATCCACGAGCAAGGTATGTTTTTCCACTTATGTAAGTCTCTTTTGGTTTCTCGCAGAAATGCACTGTAGTTTTCTTTGTTTAAGTCTTTTACATCTCTGATGAGATTTATTTCTAAGTATTTTATCTTCTTGGGGGCTACTGTAAATGGCATGGATTTGGTGATTTCCTCTTCGATGTTCTTTTTGTTGGTGTAGACGGATCCAACTGATTTTTGTATGTTTATCTTGTAACCCGATACTCTGCTGAACTCTTCTATTAGTTTCAGTAGTTTTCTGGAAGATTCCTTAGGGTTTTCTGTGTATTAGATCATGTCATCTGCAAATAGAGATATTTTTACTTTTTCCTTGCCAATCTGGATACCCTTTATTTCTTTATCTTGCCTAATTGCTCTGGCTAGGACTTCCAGCACAATGTTGAATAAGAGTGGTGATAAAGGGCATTCTTGTCTGGTTCCCGATCTCAAGGGGAATGCTTTCAGGCTTTCTCCATTTAGGGTGATGTTGGCTGTTGGCTTTGTATAAACGCCCTTTATTATGTTGAGGAATTTTCCTTTTATTCCTTCTCGTTTATTTTTTATTGGAAATAAAAGCAAGAAAACCTTCCAGAAATTACTGAGCATTTAATATATATCTTGCAAATGATTCCTCATTTTTTAATCTAAGGCAACAGACAACAAAATTCTTCTTTAAAGTTAAAACAGGGTTCTGTTATATAATAACTTCATGCCCCTGACATGTCATACACATCCCCAAGTTTCTTTTCCCCATACTTAAAATGAGATGGCCGGATGGATGGAGTAGACCAGTGTCCTCCCCTCCGGGACCCTGTAAGACTACAGATGCCTAGGCCTCACCCAGAGCTACTGATTCAAACGTCCGAGTGTGGAAGTCTCTGGCTTGTCTTTTCAAAACAACTGATTTTTGTTCACATCTACAATGAGGACCACAGACTAGGGGTCCTTCTGGTTCCTTACAGTTCTCATAGTCTGTGATTCTGGGACTCAAGTCCAGTTTTCCATAAGGAAACACAAGCACAAAACATATAAACTAGCAGCACAACTTCTTATGTATGGAATATGTGGGGTCATTTTTAATAACAAAAGCAGAAATATTACCAGGAAGAAGTTTTATCATTCATGGAGGACGAATCAGTGAACTTGTTTTGCAGGTTTATCTAAATATGGAGGCTTTCTTACCCTCTTCCTTCAACTTTATGTATGTCCCTCACCCCGGCTCAAATACAAGAAACATTTCAGTGCTAAAAATTATTGCTGCTTGCTTACACTTTAATTACTAGAATACTTTAAGGAAACAGTTCTCTGATTCACAAAGTCATACTTTATATTGGCTCTCCCAGGATTAGTTAGCTTCAAGGTTTGTTAGTACCAATAACGCAATAAAAAATATAAACTCCAACTTACGAGACAATCCCCCCCGCCCGTGAAGTTCCGAAGGACAACAAAGATATTTCTTATATATTCACCCACCTGCATCATTTAGCCACTTCTCTAAAAGCGGCTTTAACTTGCACATGTTCTTAAAGCTGAGGTTCAAGGCTTCAAAGCGAGAGATGGTGGTCTGGCTGAAGTCATTTCCATACAGTTTACCCATAGCGAGCCCGACATCACCCTGCACAACAATCCGGAGCAGGAGAGGGGACAGGAACAGAGAGATTCGTCTCACTAACGGTTACAGCCTTCAGTCTGGGGTGCCCCTCCAATAACTGCTCTAGACGAAGAGCCCACAAACCAACCCACTTCCTGGGTCCCACAGAAACACCCATCCCTAAACCGTGCACTGTGTTCCAGTGAGGACACCTAGCTAGGCCTTGATCAAGACAACATTCAACACTGTCCCGTATATTCTTCATTCTGAATCTCTTCAAGATACCAAATATTTCTACTAAGTCTCAAAAGATAGTTCTGACATTTCATCAAGCCCCTTAAGTGATCAACTGAAGTGATTTAATAATCTTTAAAAGTCAACTTACGTGTATCACCTACAGGGTTAATGGGTATAACTCCAGGTAACCTCAGGTTATTTCTGAACTATCCAAAGTTTCCCAAAATAATCACTGTAAAATTTAGAAATGATTCCTCAATTCTTTTTTTTTTCCTGTAAAGTATTTCTGGAAGCAGTGAAAAGAAACCTATTTTCTACCCTTAGTTTGGATTTCAAAGTTGGTTACAAAAAACAGGTATTCTAAAAGGCCCTTTTTTGTTTAAATAACTATTACAGAGATAGAAATTCACAGTAGAGAGGTTTGACCTATTTAGTCAAACCTTCATGGGTGCTGGAAATTTGGTAACCTTACAGCAACGGAACAATGATTCCCTGAATATATTACAGAAGACATGTCTCTCTATAAACCTAAACCTTTGACATGTATATAGTGCTTTTCTTCCAGCTGAATCTCTCTTATGAAAGCTGGGAAAAACAGTATTTTACACTTATATACGGGCAACAGAAGCTCATGGAGCTGAAAGGATTCACTCACTCATTTCAGTGAGTTCAGTGACAGGGCAGAAAGGCAGTAACGTTTCTGGTCTAAAGTACCACACGGCTACTTATGACGAGACGGTCAACTCCCAACTGTCCTGGCAACACTATCCTGAATGGGGATATTCCTGTCCTTTGACTTTTCCCCCCTTAAAACCCATCTTTTGGGTGCTGCATTGTTTATCAGCACCTCTATTAGGTGATAGTAAGGGAAAAGAGAGAACATTTTTTCACTCCATTTTCTTACTGACAAGCAAACTCTGATAAAAAGTTCTACAGAGGAGAAATGTTGGAACTGTAACATAAAATGATAGAGAATATCTGAGCTTCAGTGATCCGTACCCTATGCTGTTCACTAGCTACCAGCTATATGTGGCTCCTTAAATTTATTCAAATGAAATGACGTTAAAAATTCAGTTCTTCAGCAATCTAAGCCACCTTTCAAGTGCTCAGTAGCCTTATATGGCTAGTGGCTACTGTACTGGACGGCACGAATACAGAACATTTCCATCACTGCAGGAAGTGTTATTGACAGCTCTGAGCACACTCTCTCTAACTAGTGCTGAAGTGGACTGTTTATTGATTTCCTTCCCATTACAGTAAACTTGAAAGAAACGGGATAGTGCAAGTGGGGCATAAATGCTATCCATTATATCTATATCTATGTCTCAGTGTGTGTGACACACATACATTTATTAAATGTTACACTTTATTCAGTCAACAAATATTGACTAAATGCCTATTAAGTGTCAGGCGCTGAACTTACTAGGCTTTGTGTGCCACATATATTCAAGCCTCAGTCACTGGATCTCAGCTGTAACTTTCTAGAAAACTGGGGCCAACTGACTCTTGTAATTCTTTGAGTATAGGGCCTGATGTAGGAATTAGATGGCACAAAATGTTTTCTGATGTTATAAGTGCATAATTCTCTAAGAATTTTCCACAAACTTCTGTAATATCTTTCTATGAAAAGTAACAATTTTGACAGGTAAGCAAAACAAAACAAAAAACCTTCAAAAATCACATAGGAATAAAAACAATACCTTAAGTTGGTAGCTGCCAACAAAAGGACAAATCCACTAACTGGGATTTATAATACAAGTTTACCTCTTAATTAAACTGTTTAATTGCATCAAAAGCAAGAGGTCCCTCAGTTAACATACAAATTTTTATTAATCTGTTATGTGCTTGGTTCATTGCCCATGTTATTCACAACCACCTAGGGTTCTCCCTCACAGAAGCTTCAAGCAGCTGATTCCTGCATAATCGATATTAGATCCCTCTGATATTGTTAGAAGAGCAAGAGGGGGTAAAAGGAACAAAGGCTGAGATGGAGAAGCAATGAAAATATCACATCTGATGAATATATGATACTCTGGCATGCCTTCTAATTATGGGATGGCATTCATAGTAATCTCTTAATAACCAACTGTGTAATTAGAAAACAACTGTTAAAATATCCAATTACATGTATATTTACTCAAAGAATAGGAATAGTTCTTGATTTAACAAATAACTGGAATGTCTAACTTCTCCTGTGTGTTGCACACACATAGTAAAATGAACTGGGTACCAAGCAGCCTTTGAGTAACTATGACAGGTATTTATTTGGTTGGTGCTGATTTCCCATCCTGCACCAGTGATATGTGCTTAGATCCATGTGACCAGGGTGTGTGAACTGCTGTCACCGCTGTGACACAGCATTCTGAAGAACAGGGCTCAGGCTGTGCCAACAAGTCGGATATAAAGCCATAAAGCAAAACATAAGACCAGAGGAAAGCTCCTTTACAGAGACTACCAAAAGAAAAATACAACACCAGCAAAATGGCATAGAAAGGTACACCACTGTTTGGGTGAAAGGTGAAGCCTTTAAAAAGCCCTCAGATCCTTGGTGTATCACTTAGGCAACAATCTCCCAGGGAGCTAAAGAGTCTAAAAAATTGAAGCACTGTTAAACATGTCAATCTTAACTTACTTACCCTTACTCAACCTAGTTTTATCTTTAGCTATCTTTCTAAAACAAGCCATATTGTTTACATGTGTTCAAAGTACTAAAACCCTTCTGAACTGTCATTTGTTTCTTCACACCCAGAGGCAGAGCACCTGCAGGAATGTCATCCCTGGATTTCTGATCTACCAGAGGGGCAGTACACTGCTGCACTTTCATACAAAATAATGTGGGTCGTATTTAAATGGTGGCTTAAATATCAAACGATAATTACATCCTCCACAAAGAAAACATCAGGCCTTTCCTGGTTCCATAAAACACCCAGGCCATACTTTGGTATTATTTTTCACCTAATGACCTTTTCATTTTACATAAACGTCAGTCAGTTGTAATTCCTTTCCTGCTTTAAAAGTATTATTTGTGACAGGTTAATCAAAGAGTAAGTCAGTGGCAGTGTTTGGAATAAAAATGCTATCTTCCCAGATGCCAATTTAAACCATTCAAAACAAATTCCACTTTAAAAGTTCTCTGCTAAGTGAAATAAAGAAAAAAATTTGAATTTTGGTTAATTTGGAATTTTCACCATCAACGGATTATTTGACTAATTAGTTTCACATTGGGGGTTATAACATGTTTTGTGTGTGTATGTCTTTTTCCTTCTGCCCAGAAAAAATATATATAAACTATCTTTAAATTAGTCTTTCAAACTTTTCTCCTTTCAGCTATCATAAGAAACTATAATCTTTACTCTCAGTCTTACATATATAGCACTTAGGTCTAGAACCAGATGTTCTTCAAATAATAAAACCATCAGTATGATCATATCATCCCCCTAATCGTCTAAACTCTCACAACTTATTGGTATAATGATTTCAGGAAACGATGTTCCGAGAGAAATCGCACAGTGCTTAGGAGCTCAGGCTGCTAACCAACTAGCTGCTCCTTGGAAACCCTATGGAACACTTCTACTCTGTCCTATAGGGTCACTATGAGTCGGAATGGACTCAACAGCAGTGGGTTTGGGGTTTTTTTTTTTTTTTGGTTTTTAATTTAACACTAAAATTTAAACTTATAACTGAATGTATGTATTAATAATCTAAACTTGTAAATGCTGGAAATGGCTAAGAAAAAGGTACAGTTTAAAACCAAAAAACCAAGCAGCTGAGGAATACATTGTTTCTGAGAAGCATCTGTGGATATGTACAGCAAAGCCTTAGACCCAGCTGAAGAGGGAACTCTAAGGGAGAGTGGGTTCATCCTACCTGAGTGAATCCAAGTTTGATTCGTCTTTGTTTGAAGGTCTTGGCAAATTGCTCAAGCTCCTCAAGGTCACTGGGCTCATCCAAGCTGGGAGTATCAATTCGCTTTGGTGTTGACTGGCTCTGTGGAAGTGTCTGGATTGGGGTTGCTGCAATTGTGCGTGTTGGGGTTGCTGGCTGTTAGAAAGGGAACAGAACAACAGGAACAAAATGTACAAAAAGATATTTACGTTTACAAAGGGAGCGTGCTGCAAATAAACAACTTAAGGGAACAGCTACATTCGTAGAGAATTGTTGTAGAAAAACGTCACAGCATAGTGTTCTGTGAGAAAAGCAGAATATGAAATCATTTATGCCAGAATTACAGTTAAGGTTAAAAAAGTAAGTTTACAGAAAAAACAAAAATGAAACTCATTCTATCTGGTTCTTCAAGTAGTTTGAATACGTGTATCTTGTGCCTTTTAATAAAAAGGTGTTGTTAATGCTCACAAAACACTCCTCTTTATTTTTAAGAATTTATTTCATAATTATGCCACTTAGACTGTACATTTTAAAACAGCAGAGACCCTATCTATTTTGTTTATCACTATCATATCTCTAACACGTAACAGAATATTATAAAAATATTAAAACTACTTTAAGGGGGAAAAGTAAATCTTCTGGAGTTTAAAGATGTATATTTTTACCTATAACTGTAATTATGGTACACATAATTTTATACTCTGCTTTTCTCATTTAACACTGTGTGACTCTCTTGTACGGTGTTACATGGTCTTCATCATTAACATTTTCAAAGGCTGACTGAGGCAATATTATAATTTATTTGACCACTTCTTCATTATTGGATACTTAGTTTTTCATTTGTTTTCACTAACATAGAAAACACCACAATGAAAAACTTGGTGCATTAAATTATTTTCTTCACCTTTGTAATTAGTTCTCTGAGATAAATTCACAAGATTTTCTGGTAACTGAATACGGGGTACACTCTGAACGTGACAGCCTCTGATACACGTCATAATGTTGGTTCCCACCACACAGTGTTAGTTTCCCTCATATGATCTGCGTTAGTGATTTTTAAAATGGTACTCCACTGCTGCCTTAATTTGTATTTCTCTTATTACATGAAGTCAAAATATTTCGTGTCAATTTTTACTTGTGTCTCCTTTGCTGTGAACTGGATTCACATTCTTAACCCATTTATCTATTAATGATACCCTCATTCCCATCTTTAAAAGCCAAACCTGTTGCTGTGGAGTTGATTCTGACTCACAGCAACCCTAAAAAACAGCAGAACTGCCCCATTGGGTTTCCAAGGAGCATCTGGCTGGTGGATTCAAACTACCAACCTTTTGGTTAGTAGCCCTAGCTCTTAACCACTGTGCCACCAGGGCTCCCTTATTCTTAAAGAACTCATCAGATGATACAGACTAAGCCTTTGTCCGCCATATTAATGCAAATGATTTTCCCAATCCGCCCTTTTCCTTTTGTTTTTCAATGTATATAAATTTTAAATCATCATTCGGGTGAACTTTTTTTTTCCTACTGTTTTCTCTTGCTTCAAATCTGAGAAAGCTTTCACTTATTTCTAACTATGATAAAATTCCTTTAATGTTCTACTAGCTTTTTCTATGTAATTTAAAATATTTAACTTCTTACATCCAGCCAGAGTTTATTTTGAGACATGAGGACAGACTTTTATTTTTTTTAAGAAAATGTTAAATGTCCTTATTACACAAACATGAGGCTACCCTGTTCTTCTCAAAAGCCCCGAGGAGAACAGGCCTGTCTGTGTGTTCACTAGCGGGAGGTGCCCTGCCGACTCTGCACTGTAACTGCTCAGCTGACCCCTCCTGCTCACACCAGTCCAGTTGTGAGATTATAGGCCAAGATACAGATGAAGTCTGTGCTTGTGGGTGTTTCTTCTTGCAATTTAACGTGGCCATAACTCCTGACCTTGACCTGGTTAGTAATGTGCACCCTCCAACTGAACTAACTGGCCTAGAAGAGTACACAACAGGCATTGTACAACCAACCACTAGGGGGGCGCTCCTTTCTATTATTCTGCTTCAGTGAAGCCCATCTCCACGACGCACTGACACTGAGCACATTTCCAACCGACCATGTTGGAGGAGCCCAAAATCTTCTAATCTGAAGATTTTCACAGTGAAACTTTGGTTGATAGGGATAGGTGAATCTCAGCTCTCAGAAGTAGCCCTGTTCTCAAATAATAAAGGACTAAAAATAGCTTGGGTACCTTTAGGTGGGGTGGTTACAGACAAGTTACCCCAACTCCAAAAACCTCAGGCTGGGTTGGACCAGATCTAGAAATGGTAGAGTAGAATCAGTGAGCAGGAGTCAGGATGACGCTACAACAACCCTGCCACTGTGTGCAGGGCATGCAGGCCAGGAGGGAGTCTCCAAACCCCACCCTTATCCATATTCAGATACAGTTCAAATATAGTGAAACTCACCAGTGTGAAGTGTACAGCTGGGTATGTCCTGATGAACACATACGGTCATGTAACTGATAACACCATTAAGATACAGGACACTTCCGTCACCCCAAAAGTTTCTTTGTGCCCCTTCGCAGTCAGTCCCCACCCCTAATCCCCAGCCTCTCACAATCACTGATCTGATTTCAGTCCCCACAGTTTGGTCTTTTCTAAAATGTCATATAAATTGAATCATACAATATGCAGTCTTAAGTGTCTGGCTTCTTTGACTTAGTATAATGCTTCTGAAACTCATGCATGTTGTTGAATGTATCAGAAGTTCGTTTCTTTTTACTGCTGAGTAGCAGGCTATCATATGGATATACCAACACTCATCTATTCATCAGCTGATGGACATTTAGGTTGTCTCCAGTTTGGGGTGATCATGAATAAAACTGCTATGAACATTTGTATACAGATCTCTGTGCTGACACAGGGTTTATTTCCAGGAGTAGATTTGCTGTGTCATAGTGTACATATACACTTAACTTTATAAAAAAACTGCCCAACTTTTTTCCTAAGTGTCTGTACAATTCTGTACCCCCATTAGCAATGTAGGAAAGTTCCAGCTGCTTTACGTACTTGTCAACACTTGGTATTATCACAGTCTTTTGAATTTTGCTCATTCTAGTGAGTGCGTAGTGGCATTTCATTTTCATTTCTCTGAGGACTAATGACTGATTTTGAGCATCTTTTCATATGTTTCCTGGATGTTTACATATTTTCTTCAGTGAAGTATCTTTGAATTTTTTAAATCATATTGTCTTATTATTGTGTGAGTTCATGACATATGCTGGATATAAGTCTTTTATCAACACACACTTTAAGAATATTTTCTCATAGTTTGTGACTTTTCATTCTCCTAACAGAAACTTGTAATTTTTATGAAATTAAATCTATCATTGTTTGTCTTTTATGCTTAGAGCTTTTTGTGTCCTATTTAATAATTTTCTTACCCAAGGGCACAAAAAAATTCTCCTAAGTTTTCTTCTAGAAGCTTAGATTCTAGAACATTCCTTTCAAATTAATTTTTGTACATGGAATGAAAGAAGAGTCAAGGTTCATTTTTTTACATATGGATAACAATTGTTTCAGTACCATTTGTTGAAAAACCTTACCTTTTCCCACTGAAATTTTTAGTAGTTTTTTGCTAGAATTTTCAATATCGACAATTAAGTTTTCTATTAATTAAGACAGCTTTACTTCTTCCCTTCTCATCTTCATGCCTTTTATTTCTTTTTCTTGCCTCACTGCATGGCTAGGGCCTTCGGTACAATGCTGAACAGAAGTGGCAACAGTAGGTATCTTTTGCCTTGTTCCAGGGCTTAAGGGGGGAGTATTCAGTCTATAATCATTAAGTATCGATGTCAGGTTTTTTTGCAGATGCCCTTTATGAAGGCTGACGAAGTCACCTTCTCTTCCTAGTTTGCAGGTGTTTTCAATTATGACTGAGTGCTGAATTTTGTCAAATATCGTAATGTGTTAGCATTAAGTGATAGCTTCCATGACTGCAACGAGAGGTAGAGCTGGAAGAGGAACTGAGGATTAGCCAGCTCAATCACTTCATTTTACAGATGAGGAAACTGAGGTTCAGAGAGGTGAAACGCCATGCTCAAAGTCACAGCTAGTTAGGAAGCCGAAGGGGGTCTAAAAGCTTAAATGTTTAGAAGCTTGGATGCTTTTTACATGATTTAATTCTAGTGGAAGTAAGCTAAAGCAACACTGGAGAGTCGAGAAGAAAGGAAAGAACACAGAGATGGAAGGTTCTTTGCAGTTTCTGAGAAAAGGCAAAGGCCAATGATGGGTCTTTCGTTGAAATGGTAGTTTCTACTGTGACTAGTGGAGTGGGGCACAGGTTAAATGGCTCACAACTCACTGCTCATTTACCCCTAAGAAAATCACCCTTCACGAACATATAAGGAAACAGGCTGGACTCCTGGAAGCCTTTCACGGGTGGCATCAATTTGGCAGCAGTGCTTTATTAGGTTGTTAAGTCTAATTGAACTTTTGGTCAGTTATTGAAGACTGTTTAGATTATTTTTATAGGGTCATTTCTAAAAGGAAAAAATTAAACAAAGCCCAGAAGCCTTTCCCCACAAAACAACAGGACAAAAGAAAGCAACCCGCATGGACGAATACCGACCTGGGAGGTGAGGGTGATGCTTGGCTGCGACTGTAGGAGGTTGGCTTGGCTTTGCTGAGGTAGTTGCGTTAGAAGATTCTGCGCTTGCAGGAGACCTGTGAAACACACGCATACGATGCCAGAACATTGAAGATGACGTTGAACAAATGGAAAAAAGAAAGACGAAGAAAGGAAAGTGAAAATTTCCAACGGAGTTCCTGGCAATGCTATTGGTCTTACTGTTCAATTTGCCTAAAACTTAACCTTGTTAAATACAACTTGGGCAAGAAGTTATGGAACCGTAAACTACAACTGACAATGTCTTTAGTGTAACCTTAGTAACTTCTCTGATTGGCCAAGTGTTTAGTAAGGATGCACGAAAGTAAAAAAGGGAGATTTTTTATTTTTTAAATATGTAGTAAGATCATTGGGGCAATAGATTATCTTTTTAAGTATGATTTCCTTAGACAACTATTAGGAGCCCTGATGGCACAATGGTTAAGCACTCAGCTGCTAACCAAAAGGTTGGAGGTTTGAACCTAGCAGCCGCTCTGTGGGAGAAAGATGTGGCAGTCTGCTTCTGTAAAGATTTGCAGCCTTGGAAACCCTATGTGGCAGCTCTACTCTGCCCTATAGGGTCGCAATGAGTCAGAATCAACTTGAGGGCAACAGGTTTGGTTTTCTGGGTAGATAATTTTTTTTTTTAAATTGTACTTTAGATGAAGGTTTACAGAACAAACTAGCTTCTCATTAAACAGTTAGTACACATATTGTTTTATGACATTGGTTAACAACCCCACGACATGTCAACACTCTTCCTTCTTGACCTTGGGTTCCCTATTACCAGCTTTCCTGTCCCCTCCTGCCTTCTAGTCCTTGCTCCTGGGCTGGTGTGTCCCTTTAGTCTCGTTTCGTTTTATGGGCCTGTCTTATCTTTGGCTGAAGGGTGAACCTCAGGGGTGACTTCATTACTGAACTAAAAGGGTGTCTAGGGGCCATACTCTCAGGGTTTCTCTAGTCTCTGTCAGGCCAGTAGGTCTGGTCTTGTTTTGTGAGTCAGAATTTTGTTCTACATTTTTTTCCAGCTCTGTCCAGAACCCTCTGTTGTGATTCCTGCCAGAGTAGTCAGTGGCGATAGCCAGGCACCATCTAGTTGTACTGGACTCAGTCTGGTGAAGGCCATGGTAGTTGTGATCCATTAGCCCTTTGGACTAATCTTTCCTTTGTGTCTTTAGTTTTCTTTATTCTCCCTTGCTCCCAAAGGGGTGAGACCAGTGGAGTATCTTAGATGGCCACTCACAGGATTTTAAGACCCCAGACGCTACTCACCAAAGTAGAATGTAGGACATTTTCTTTATAAACTATGTTATGCCAATTGAGCTAGATGTTCCCCGAGACCATGGTCCCTCCCCACAGTCCTCAGCCCAGCAATTTGGTCCCTCGTGAAGTTTGGATGTGTCTATGGAGCTTCCACAACCTTGCCTTGGACAAGTTCTGCTGGCTTCTTGAACGGACAGCTATTAAAGACAATTTGGATATCCTGAATGTTGGGATATGCAAGGCACAGTCAAAACACTTAGATCTGCCACACATTAGCCACAAAGTTTATTATTGGTTTGTGACTAAGCACTGTCTAAATTTATTAAAACAGATACTTATTTCACAGTGTAGAGACAAATTACATATATTAAGTACATTCAGATTTTTTTTTCTAAAGAATGCTGACCTATGTTGATCTGGGGCAAACAAAATATATTTCAAAGCAAATATGATTAAGTGAAATGAAATTGAGTACATAGTACTACAAAGATCTCCTAAAGGGCAGACTGAGTGAAAATAAAATTGTGGAAGTTTAAAATGACCACCCTGCTTCCCCAAATGTCTCCCTATAGTTCAATCTCCATGTAGTAGTCAGGGTGACCTTTTTGATCAATTAAAACTCTTTAACAGTTTTATATTACAATCAGCATAAAATCTACATAACCTTAGCTAATCTGGCCCTAACTCTGGTATCTCATCTCTGACTACTTCCCCTCACTCCCTGAGATTCAGCTACACCTTGGCCTTTCTCTTCCTGGATTAGGTCAAGTTTGTTCCCATATTGGGTACTTTGAATTTCATAGCCTACATGGCTCTTAACTCAGATCCTACATGAACACCCCCCTATCAGTCATCATTAAGCTCTCAATTCAAATGCTGCTTCTTCAAACAGACCTTTCAAGGCCACCCTAGCCAGAGTTAGCGCCATTCTTTCACAGGTTAATCTTTACCAAATTACTCTGTTCTGCTATCTTTCTATTACTTATCATTGTTGTTGTTGTTAGCTGCCATTGAATTGGCCCCCAACTCATGGTGACCCCACACACAATGGATCATTACATTAGCTGATTTTTATGAAGTAGATCACTAGGCCCTTCTTCCTAGTTTGTCTTAGTCTGGAAGCTCTGCTGAAGCCTGTTCAGCATCACAGCAACATGAAAGCCTTCACTGACAGATGGGTAGTGGTTTCACTTGAGGTGTTTTGGCTGCGAATCAAACCTAGGTCTCCCACACGGAAGCAAGAGTTCTACCATTGCCCACTAGTACTTAATACTATCTTGGAAATATTACGAAATCTGAAATTTTTCCACTGTTTGATCCTTCAGATTATTGAATAATCTTAGAAAATGGAGTCTCGGGTCATGTACTATTGCTCATTATTAAAACTCACCAGCAATGGTATACATTGATTCTAGATTACTTTCGAACTGTTTTTTTTTTTCTTAAACTGTGTAATAAAGGGATAAATGTACTTCCATTCTCTACCATTTGTTATATCTACCATTTGTTGAATGACGATGATACTGATACCATGATAATGTTATAATGATAATAGCAGCAAAGACTTAGAGAGGTTGCTATGTATGCGGCACCTTTTAAAAAACTGCTTCATGTGAATTTACTTACCAAATCCTTACAACTCTTTGAGGTAAATACTAATAACATCCTTATATTACAAATGAGGAATCTGAGGCCCAGGAAAGCTAAGTAACTTTCCAAAGGGCACACAGATAGTAAGTGGCAGAGCCATGATTCAAACCGAGGCAGTCTGGCTTAGACCCTATGTACTTAACCACTACATTACAATAATCTTCCTGGTATTAGGGAAACATTTATGTAATTCATCCATATAAGAAAAGGGGAAGATGAAAAGGGAAATAAGCGAAACTCAGAAAGGTCAGGCAACTTGTCCAAGGTTACTGGCTCTAAAGCCAATCAGTTACTTCTCTTTCTGTGTTATCTTTCCACTCTTCAAAAGTTTAAGTGGGCAGGGGGAGGGGAGGCAGGGCCAAGATAGCAGAGTAGTCAGATACTTCTTGTGGCACCTCTTACAACGAAGGCCCAAAGAACAACTGAATTGATTATATATGACTGTCTAGGAGCCCTGAACATCAAATGCGAAATTGAGGAATTGGACTGAGTGCCGCAGTGTGGGAAAGACCATTCAGAAGCAGTGAGGAGTTGCCAGACCTGACCTGGCAGGAACTGGCACCCTGCGGGCTGGATCGGCTGGCATTCACGGTGAGGCAAGAAGTGGTGCTCGGGATGCATTTTCCACATCAAGAAAGACCAAGCGGTGGAGAATCTACTCAAGTCTCTAGAACCAGTGAAAAGTGGTGCTCAATCAGCAAAGGTAAGTACATGCGTGAAGCCTACCTCTTGGATCAAAAAATACCCACTTTGGGATGAACCTCGCTCTAATTTACTAGCCTACTCCCTGCTCTGCACCAGGTCCCGAACCAGCCTCAGAGACTGCCACGTCCCCTGGGCAGGAAGTAGGACCCATCGTGTGCCCTGAGCCATTATCCCAGCACTGGAGAGGGAATAAATTAAAAAACAGGGAAAAAATAATCTGCTGGCTCCCCTAAGCTAGGAACTCAAGGCAGAAACAGCTCCTCTGCCTAGGCACAGGCATAAGGGGTCCACGGACTTTCAGTGCCTTTTACCCCTGCACAGACTTGTGTGTGCCCCTTTCAAAAGCGCAATACAGTGTATAAGCCTGAAGACTATGATCAACTCTATCAGCTATAAGGGGGGATGGCAGATTCGTGCTATTTGACACTGCCCTGCCCATTAAGCAGGATCCTCACCTACCCACATCAGGGGCCTGAGGACTGGTGGCTCCACCCACACCACCTAGCCACCTGTGACAGGGGTCCAAGATTAAGTGGTGCCTCCCAGTCCTTACAGCCAAAAGCATTGGGTGCCCAGAGTCTGGCTGTAAAGCCCACCCACCTATGTACTCTAGGAAACAGGGGCACGCTTTTCTCCCAGACACTCGGACAGCTGTCAGCCCGTCTTGCTCAGTGTGTGAGCTCCTACTGCAGCCAGATACCTGTGCCTACACCCATCACCCCTGTCTATCTAGGACTGTAGATAAGAGCCTGCACTATGCACGTGGTGACTGACTACCCGAACACCTGAGCTGAATCCATACAAGAAAAGTAAACAGACTTCTGGGCACACATACCTAGTTACAGCTCCAACCACCTGGTGACAGGACGTGAGAGCTTCAAAGAAATATAAAATGAATAAATGTAACTTACTGATGGCTCGGAGACCACAGTTAATATCACATCACATAATGACGCAGACCATGATGGCTTCAGCAAGCACCCAAAACAAAGAATCAAGGACTCTTCCAGAGGAAGAGAATTTCTCGGAATTACTGGAGGTAGAATAGAAAAGATTAATATACAGAGCTCTTCAAAAGATCAGGAATGAGATCAGGCAAAACACAGAAAAAGCCAAGGAACACAGAGACAAAGCAATAGACGAACTTAAGAAAGTTATTCAAGAGCATAATGACAAATTCAACAGGATGCAAGAATCCATAGAGAGGCAGCAAACAAATTCAAAAGATTAACAATAAAATTTCAGAATTATACAGCTCTATAGAAAGTCAAAGGAGCAGAACTGAGGCAATGGAAGTCAGAATTAGTGGGACTGAAGATAAAGCACTTGACACCACCTTATTTGAGGAATAACCGACGAGTGACTGGAGTACCAGAATCGGGGGATAACAGAAAATACAGAGCAAACTGTTGAAGATTTTTCTCAGGAAGATGAGAAGAGGTCTATCCAAGAAGCTCATTGAACCCCACACAAGGTAGACCCCAAAAGAAAGTCACCAAGACATAATCAAACTTGACAAAACGAAAGATAAAGAGAGAATTTTAAGAGTGGCTAGGGATAAACAAAAAGTCATCTAAAAAGGAGAGTCAATAAGACTAAACTCGGACTACTCGGCAGAAACCGTGCAGACAAGAAGGCAATGGGATGACATACATAAAGCCTTGAAAGAAAAAAAATTGCCAGAAAAGAAGTACATATCCAGCAAAACTGTCCCTCAAATATGATGACGAAATTAGGGCATTTCCAGATAAACAGAAGTCTAGGGCATTTGTAAAAACCAAACTAAAATTACAAGAAATACTAAAGAGAGTCCTCTGGTTAGAAAATCAGTAACATCAGATAACAGCCCAAGACCAGAACACAGGACAGAGCAACCAGATTATCAACCCCGATGGGGAAGTCACAAATAAATCAAAGCTAAAACACTGAAAATAGGGAAACAGAGACATCAATACATAAAAGATGACAACATTAAGACAAAAAAGAAGGACCAAGTAATGTAATCATAGATCTTTCACATGGAGAGGAAGTCAAGGCAATATAAAGAAAATAAATGTTTGGTTTAAACTTAGAAAAACAGGGTAAATATTAAGGTAACCATAAAGGAAATTAACAATCCTATACATCAAAATAAAAAGGAAGAAAAACATAAAGACTTAGCAAATATAAAATCAACAACAATGAAAAGGATGAAAGGAAAATACATAAAGAAAAACGACTCAATGCAGAAAATTAAGTGGAAAAAAGAAATTGTCAACAACACAAAAAAATACATCAAAATAAGAGCACTAAGCTCATAACCAAAAACCCACTGTCATCGAGTCAATTCTGACTCATAGAGACCCTATACCTACCAATAATTATGCTGAATGTACATGGACTACATGCACCAATAAAAAGACAGAGTGGCAGAATGGAAAAAAACACGATCCATCTTTACACGGCCTACAAGAGACACACCTGAGACTTAAAGACACAAACTAAAACTCAAAGGATGGAAAAAAATGTATCAAGCAAACAACAATCCAAAAAGAGCAGGAGTGGCAATATTAATTTCTGACAAAATAGACTTTAAAGAAAAATCCACCACAAAGGATAAGGAAGGACACTATATAATGATTAAAGGGTCAATATACCAGAAGGATATAAAATAAATAGACATGGACCCAACAACAGGGCTCCAAACTACATAAAACAAACTCTAACAGCATTGAAAAGAGAATTAGAATTAGCTCCACAAGTAGGAGATGTCAACATACCACTTTCGGTAAAAGAACATCCAGAAAGAAGCTCAATAAACACAATCAACCAACTTGATCTCATATATAGAAAACTGCATCCAATGGCAGCCAAGTATACTCTCTTTTCCAATGCACACAGAACATTCTCCAGAACAGACCACGTATTAGGTCATAAACCAAGCCTTAACAGAAGCCAAAGCATCGAAATATTACAAAGTACCTTTTCTGACCATAAAGCCATAAAAGTACAAATCAACAGAAAAAGCAAGAAAAAAAATCAAACACATGGAAACTGAACAACACCTTGTTCAAAAACAACTAGATTATAGAAGAAATCAAGGACGGAATAAAGAAATTCACAGAATCAAATGAGAGTAAAAACAAATCCTACCAGAACCTTTGGGACACAGCAAAAGCAATGCTTAGGGGTCAGGTTATAACAATAAATGCACACATCCAAAAAGGAAGGGTCAAAATCAAAACATTAACCCCACAACTCGAACAAATAGAAAGAAAGCAGCAAAAGAAGCCCTCGGGCACCAAAAGAAAGCAAGTAATAAAAATTAGAGCAGAATTAAATGAAATAGAGACTAGAAAGACAATTGAAGGAGTTAACAAGACCAAAAGCTGGTTCTCTGAAAAGATCAACAAAATCAATAAACCACTCCAAACTGACGAAACAAAAACGGGAGAGGAAGCAGGTAACCCAAACAAGAAACGAGATGGGCGATATGTCAACAGACCCAACTGAAATTTAAAAGAATCATAACAGAATACTATTAAAAACTGTACTCTAACAAATTTGAAAATGTAGAGGAGATAGACAAATTTCTGGAAACACACTACCTGCCCAAACTAACACAGAGGTAGAACAACTAAATAAGCCTATAACAAAAGAAGAGATTGAAAAGGTAATTTAAAGAACCCCTACAACAAAAAAGCCCTGGCCCTGACGGCTTCACTGGAGAATTCCACAGGCTTTCAAAGAAGAATTAACACCACCACTACTAATGGTATTTCAGAGCACAGAAAAAGATGGAATACTCCCTAACTAATTGTATGAAACCAGCATAATCCTGATACCAAAACCAGGTAAAGACATCACAAAAAAAGAAAACTACAGAACAATATCCCTCATGAACTCAGATACAAAAAAATGCTCAACAAAATTTTAGCCAGTAGAATTCAGCAACTTATCCAAAAAAAAAAAAAAAAAATTCACCAGGACCAAGTGGCAGTCATACCAGGTATGCAGGATAGTTCGACATTAGAAAAATAATCAAAGTAACCCATCATATAAATAAAACAAAAGACAAGAACCACATGCTCTTACCAATTGATGCAGAAAAGGCATTTGACAAAGGCCAATACCCATTCATGGTAAGAACTCTCAGCAAAATGGAATAGAAGGTAAATTCCTCAGCATAATAAAAGGCATTTATGCAAAGCCAACAGCCAACATAATCCTAAATGGAGAGAGCCTGAAAGCATTCCCCTTGAGAAAGGGAACCAGACAAGGATGCCCTTTATCACTACTCATACTCAACATTGTGCTGGAGGTTCTAGCCAGAGCAATTAGGCTATAAAAAGAAATAAGTGGCATCCAAATTGGTAAGGAAGAAGTAAAAGTATCTCTATTTGCAGATGATATGATCTTATACGCAGAAAACCCAAAAAATCCACAAAAATACTACTGAACTAATACAACAGTTCAGCAAAGTATTAGGATACAAAAATCAGTTGGATTCCTCTTCACCAACAAAGAGAACTTCAAAGAGGAAATCACCAAGTCAAAAACATTTACAATAGTGCCCAAGAAAATAAAATACTTAGGAATAAATCTAACCAGAGACGTAAAAGACCTGTAAAAAGAAAACTGCAAGAAACCAAAAGAGACCTACATAATTGGAAAAACATAACTTGTTCATGGATAGGAAGCCTCAACACTGTGAAAATGTCAATTCTACCCAAAGCGATATACAGATACAATGCAATCCCGATCCAAATTCCAATGCCATTTTTTAATGAGATAGAGAAACAAATCACCAAGCTCATATGGAAAGGGAAGAGGCTCCAGATATGTAACCATTACTGAAAAAGAAGAACAAAGTGGGAAGCCTCACAATACCTGATTTTAGAACCTATTGTACCACCACAGTAGTCAAAACAGCCTGGTACTGGTACAACAGACACATGGACCAATGGAACAGAATTGAGAATACAGACATAAATTTATCCACCTATAAGCAGCTGATATTTGACAAAGGCCCAAAGTCACTTAAACGGGGAAAAGACAGTCTCTTTAACAAATGGTGCTGGCATAACTGGATATCCATCTGCAAAAAAAAAAAAAAAGAAACAAGACCATACCTCACACTGTGCACAAAAACTAACTCAAAATGGATCAAAGACCTAAATATAAAATCTAAAACAATAAAGATCATGGAAGAAAAAAGAGGGACAATGCTAGGAGCCCTAATACGTGGCATAAACAGAATATAAAACATTATTAACAATACACAAACACCAGAAGAAAAATTAGATAACTGAGAGCTCCAAAAAAATCACTTATGCTCCTCAAAAGACTTCACCAAAAAAGTAAAAAAAACAACCTACAGACTGGGAAAAAATTTGGGCTACGACAAATCCAATCAGGGTCTAAAACCCAGTGCCGTCGAGTCGATTCCAACTCATAGCAACTCTATAGGACAGAGTAGAACTGCCCCATAGAGTTTCCAAGGAGCGCCTGGCAGATTCGAACTGCCGACCCTTTGGTTAGCAGCTGTAGCACTTAACCACTACTCTACCAGGGTTTCCCAATCAGGGTCTAATCTCTAAAATCTACAAGATACTGCAAAATCTCAGCAACCAAAATATAAATAACCCAATTAAAAAATGGGCAAAGGCTATGAACAGGCACTTCACCAAAGAAGACATTCAGGTGGCTAACAGATACAGGAGGAAATGCTCGCAATCATTAGCCATTAAGAGAAATGCAGATCAAAATTACTATGAGATACCATCTTACCCCATCAAGGCTGGCATTAACCCAAACAACACAGAATAATAAATGTTGGAGAGGTTGTGTAGAGACTGGAACACTTATACAAAGCTGGTAGGAACGTAAAGTGGTAAAACCACTTTGGGAATCAATTTGGCACTTCTTTAAAAAGCTAGAAATAGAACTACCTTACAATCCAGCAATCCCACTCCTTGGGATATATCCTAGAGAAATAAGAGGCCTCACACAAATAAACATAAGCACGCCCATGTTCAATGCAGCACTGTTCACAATAGCAAAAAGATGGAAACAACCTAGGTGCCCATCAACTGATGAGTGGATAAAACAAATTACTGTATATTCACACTATGGAATACCACACAACGATAAAGAACAATGATGACGAATCCAAGAAACATCTCCCAACATGGATGAATCTTGAATGCATTATCCTGAGTGAAATTAGTCACAAAAGGACGAATATTGTATGAAACCACTATTATAAGAACTCAACAAAAGGTTTAAACAGAGAAGGAAACATTCTTTGATGGTTACAGAAGGCGGGGAGGGATGGAGAGGAGTATTCACTAACTAGATAGCATATAAGGATTACCTTAGGTGAAGGGAAGGACAACATATAATAGACGGGAAGTCAGCACAACTGGACTAAACCAAAAGCTAAGAAGTTTCCTGAATAGAACCAAACACTTCCAGGGACAGAGTAGCAGGGGTGGGGGTCTGGGGACTATGGTTTCAGGGGATGTCTAGGTCAACTGGCATAAACAAAGTTTATTAAGAAAATGTTCTGTATCCCACTTTGGGGAGTGGTGTCTGAGGTCTTAAAAGCTAGGGAGAGGCCATCTAAGATAAATCAATTGGTTCCAACCCACCTAGAGCAAAGGAGAATAAAGAACACCAAAGAATCAAGGAAAATACTGGCTCAAGAGACAGAAAGGGCCGCATAAACCAGAGACTCCATCAGCCTGAGACAAGAGGAACTAGATGGTGCCCGGCTACCACCAATGACTTCCCTAACAGGGAACACAACAGAGAGTTCCTGACGGAGCAGCAGAAATGTGGGGTGCAGAACTCAAATTCTAGGAAAACGACCAGACTTAACGGTCTGACTGAGACTGGAGGGACCCTGGAAGACATGGCCCCAAGGGTCTCTGTTAACCCAGGACTAAAACCAATCCCAAAGACAACTCTTCAGACAAAGATTAGACTGGACTGTAAGACATAAAATGGTAACTCGTGAAGAGTGTGCTTCTTAGTTCAAGTAGATAAACACAGGACTAAATGGGCAGTTCCTGTCTGGAAGGCTAGATGAGAAGGCAGAAAGGGACAGGAGCTGGTTGAATGGACACCGGAAATCCAGGGTGGAAAGGAGGAGTGTGCTGTCACATTACAGGGAGAGCAACTAGGGTCACATGACAATGTGTGTATAAATTTTTGTATGAGAAACTAACCTAAACCGTAAACTTTCATTTAAAGCACATTTAAAAAAAGAAAAAAAGGTTTGGGGCAAGGGGAAGGTTAAGAACTTCCAATTTCCTTTGCAAATACCTAAAACTCAGAATGAATAATCATTCTTTATAACTATCTTACTTTGAGCTTTACTTTTTTAGTTCACTAAATAAGATGAGGTCCCAGATTTGAAAAACGAAAGACGATGCTCTTGGATTTGATGGAAAAAAAAAAAGAAGGCAATCTCATTCAATCTTAAGGTTTTCACAATTACCAAACCTAAGAGACACAATTCGGCTTTGATTTTTCTAACTCTCTCTGGCCTAGATCACCCTCTTCTTCCCTCTTGGAATTCTCTTGACTCTTCTAATGCAACACGGTTTTCCTGTACAACCCCATAAACCCTCAGAGTTTCTTAAAAACACAGGAATTACTTAGAGGCTTCTTCCCTGTTGTTCATCAAAGATAACTGGCCACCAGGTCCTGTCAATCCACCTGCTTACTTTCCCAATCATCTTCCTTTTCCATCCCCACGTCCCCAGTTCACCTCCTATTAAAACTTCAATAGGACTGTGGCAATTTTCCCCTAACCAGTGGTACTCTTTCTATTTGTACCCATTCTAATTTTTCTTCCCCAGCTCTTCAGTATGAGCTCTCTTACATACAAATTTGAAAAGGTCCTTTTTCTACTTAAACCTTCTGTGGTTTCTTGTCATCTGCAGAAGACTGCCTTAGTATCATATTGGCATTCACTTCAGAATCCAAAAAGTGCTTGTTGGAATTTTTGGAGTGGGGTTCAGGGACCTACTTCTCTAATTTCTCAAGTGAGTACACTGAACTCTGGGGGAACCACTAAGCTGCAGGATTTAAGGTCAAACTCTTGGAAACTTCATGTAAGATTCTTTAATAATCTGCTCCCTGCCAATCTTTCCAGCCTCAAATTTCACTATTCCCTTTACATGCAACTTCTGCACGAGTTGTAAGGCATTCTACTTCTCCAAACACAGCTTATTGACTTTCTTCCACGTCTCCTGGCTTTGCAGCTGCTGTTCCCTTTTCTAAGACTGACGTTCTTTCCTTTGTAAACCTATGAATGTACTCCCAGAATTCCCTGTGAGGCCTCTCTGATGGTAAAGGCACAGGGGCCTCTGCAGGCCTCTCGCAGCATTCTCTGTGTACTAAGTCTAACTTCTAACAGCTCTGTCTCCTGCCACTAAATGGTGAGCTCTGTGAAGGTTACAACATCTTTGAATCTCAAGCATATGTTGGAATAGGTATTTACACAACCGAAGATTTTAGAATGAATGATCAAGGAAAAAAAAAGGCTAAAAAACAGAAATAATGAGGTATTGGTAGAGTTGCACTAATGTTCCTTGGGCTGAAGCTTGATACCCTGTTACCCTCCCTACTGATTACATTAACCAACCTGACAAACGTTATCATACTTTATATATTATTGATACAGAAATTACACACCAATATTTAGCACTACAAGCCTTTGAAGATATTTTTAATAACGCAAAAATTTTTAGTCTAACAGTATCTCTCCTTTGAAACTTAAAACAAGTGATCATTAGCAGCATATATGTTCAAGGCTCAGTCCACAGTCTTTGAATATATTCCTATGAAGAACTACCGAACACCAGAGGCAATTTATCCAGTTTATGCCCAGCATGTCAAATGATTTCATCTTCCTCAGTGATTAAACAGATGAACGGCAGAGAAAGTTGATCTTCAATAATGTGGTATTACTAAGCAAAAAAATTTTTTTCTTATCATGAATATTGATAGTGGTAGTTTAAAATTAAATTAAAAAAAACCCCGTTCTAATGGCCATTTGGGGGCCAGAACGAGAGAAGCCAGGGCTGGAGCCCCGGTGCAGCACCCAGACAAGCTCCCGGGAGGAACTCACCCTGCTGGCCCTGGGGCGTCTGTGAGATGATAAACTGCGCTGGCTGCAGGTTGGTGGTTGGATGCACCAGCACAAACTGCTGCAGGTTGAGATTCTGCTGCTGAAGCTGTTGCAGCTGTTGCAGATCCTAAAAAATTAGAATTAAAACACTGGTTGGAGATTCTGAAATAAAAGCTCGCTTAACGGTAAGACTCCCGGCTGATAAGCTGTATCACGTCCAACTAAAGAAGGGTCAGAATTTAACATTGTTTCACCCATCCAAATGGGGTGTGTTGTAAGTGTGTCCCACACAGTGTGTGGGGAAACCTGGAGCCTCTGCAAGGGGTTTACTATTTTTGTGGGCATGGATTAGGTAAGGGCTTACTCTACCCCCACTTTTCAACAGTTACAGTCATCTCAGAGCCCATCATTACAGCTGGGTTTTTTTTTTTTAAACATATACAGACAAATATGGGTTTAAAAAATCAAGTGAGAAAAGCATATGCTGAATTTCAAAATACTTCATTTTTCTCTTACTATGTAAAAATTGAGTGTTATGTCTGAATTTGCATCAAAACATTTATTAAAATTCATAAAATTTGACATCAGTTTATCTAACTGAACTGAGAAATCAGTGTAAAAAAATTTTTTTAAAGAAAAATAGCTAGCCATATAGAAAATCTGATCCATAACATAACAGCACCTTATACTAACATAACAGCACCTTATACCAGCATAGTGCTTTATAAGTCTCAAAGTGCTTTCATGTACATTAACTCATTGCTGCTAAATCGATTCTGACTCATTGTGATCCTATAGGACAGAGTAGAACGGCCCCATAGGAGCGCCTGGTGGATTTGAACTGCCAATCTTTTGGTTAGCAGCTGCAGCTCTTAACCACTAGGCTACCAGGGTTTCCAAAAAGAAACCTGCTGCCATCAAGTGGATTCTGTCTCATAGCGACCCTATAGGACAGGGCAGAACTGCTCCATATAGTTTCCAAAGAGCAACTGGTGGATTTGAACTGCTGGCCTTTTGGTTAGCAGCCACAGCACACCACAGCTCTTAGCCACTGTGTCACCAGGCACTACAAACATTTATTTGGTGATAAAGAAAGTTGCCAAAATCAAAACATAACCTTGATAAAGTTTGTATATGACAGTCATAAAGGTCAGGCTGATATCTACTCTTTACCCTTATGGTTAACTACTTGCTAACTTTATCACGCTTGGTAGAGGGTCAGCGAAAAAGAGAAAGACCCTTAATGAGATGGACTGACACAGTGGCTGCAACAATGGGCTCAAGTGTAACAACAATTGTAAGGACGGCACAGGACCAGGCAGTGTTTCGTTCTGTTGTACGTAGGGTCTCTGAGTTGGAACCGACTCCACAGCACCTAGCAACAACAATGAGGTTAACTACAGGTAGCCCCTGACTTACGACATATTGGAGTTACGAGGAGCTGCACTCACGGGCGTCTTTTTTTTTTTGTATATCTTATTGTTTATATGTACTACATGCAATGTTGCAGCACACAATTTGCTGATGTGATCATTCTCATGCCAACCTCCCCAAAACAAATGAAGATCGGATTTATAAACATAGCAACAATTAAAAGCAGTAATAATGAACACATAATTAAAAATGAGGTATTCAACTTATGTCAGAACTGACTTAGGACAGGGTCATCTGAACAGAAATCCGTCATAAGTCAGGGACTACCTGACATTCCTTTTGAGTGTCTAGTCAAATTCTTGCTACAATTTAAATCCTTTTCTTTTTTTAATGAGTTCTCTCTGGGTGGTATAAAGACAACTGTCCAGCACTAGAGTCATAACGACCTTTCATATATTTTACTGATATGACTACTTACACCTTTTTTCCTCTCCTTGAGATAAATGATCTCATTTGCCTTTCCTTCTTAGTTCTACTGTCTATGCCTCCTAGATAATTTTTATTATCTCTGGACACTTTGGGCTAAAACACAGCATTTTAATACTGTTCTGCACAATGTTAAACATTCCACAGCAGAAAGATGCATCCCCATCTCTCACATACACATGGTGACAAGACACTCTCCTCACTTACCAACATGGTTAGGTTCCAGGGACCAGGCTGTTATGCAAAATCAGTGTTATACCAAGATGGAGGATGACCACATCAGATCACAAGATGGAGGATGACCACACATCATTACATAACTGCTAAGTTATATCATTACTTAACTGCCAGATTACATCATTAAATAACTGCCAAACCACTGAGAATCAAGGTCCGGCCAAGCTGACACAAAGCCTTAACTATCACAGCCAGCGTTACTCTCACTTTGCACCTTGGTGTTCATTACTGCCAGAGGTATGTCATGAATGCACAAAATGGCTGGATAGCAGATTTTTTTTACTATTGTCGTAAATGCAAAACGTCCGATAACGGGATGTCAGTAAGTGAGAAGGTGTATTCACTGCAGAGCACGTGAAAGAACTTAAGCCTGCCGTAAGTAGGTAATTAAAATAAACACGGTACTCCCTTGCTTCAGAATCATGCCAGCTAATTATTCAAGAACTGTCACTTAATATAAACAAGTCATTCAAATAATCAGCTATGTGTTTGTAAAATCAACTCAAATCAGCAAACAAATGCATTATTTCTAGTTATGCAATAAGGAAGGGTACCACTTAGCTACGGATCTAGAAGTCCTCAGGCTTCTAAGGACCCATGCTAACAATGAGAAAATAAACTCGATATTAAAGGAAATCTGCCATTTTACTCCTCACCTCCTGCCCCGCCTTCAGTTACTCACTTACCTGTGCGATCTGTATGGGCTGAGACAGAGGGATCTGCGTCATGGGCGTGGCGGCGGAGGCTGAGATGGTGGCGCCAGCAGCGCTGTGCTGTTGGCTGGCGGAATGCTGCTGGACTGCAGCAGCCAGCAGCTGAGCCTGGGCCTGGGCCTGCTGTAGTAGTAACTGTTGCTGGGCTGGCGTCAAAGTAAGCTAAACAAAATCAGGACAAATATTTGGAAAGGGCTGCAAGAGAAGGGTCCCCAACACTACAAGTCAAACTGCTTTGAAATAGGAACTCGAGTGGTATTAAGCCCAAGCTCAGATGGTCAGCACGTGTCTAAAACATTCAACAGTGATCAAGCTATCGCTACTAGGAGACATTTAAATTGAAATGGTGGACCCACACTGGACGTTGGAAAGAATCATTCAAGCTTGTTGAGGGCCCTAGGGTTCAGGACAAAAGGTAATTAACTAGTAAGAAAAAAAAAGAATCAATGCTGACAGGATATGAAAAGAAATTTACCCCCAACAGAACAGCAAATGATTAGCCAGATGAATGAGGAACAAGGATGCTGGACATGCCCACAGAAAGAAGCGATAAGGACCAGCTGCTTCCCATTAGCAAGAATCCCTGCCATATTCCATCGTTTCCATTATGTCCTAAGATATAGTTAAGGAGCCCCATTTGTTTCTTTTCCAAGTCTCCCTCCAGCCCCCTCCCAACACACTCTTTTCTGTGATTGAAAGGACTGAGTCTGCAACTTCACAACCCCTTTCCAACATACTATCTCTGTGAAACAGGTGATGGAAGCCTCTCTTCACATGCAAATAACTCCTAAAGCCCAGGTTTAACAGAAGCGCCCTCCACAGAAACTTGGAATCCCAAATGCCTCCTAACTGTTGCAGACACTAGGCACAAAAAACAGAACCCTAAGAATAAAATAGGAAATGTTATTTACAGCAGCCTTAAACTCGCTTTTGTAAGTTATTTCAAACACACTCAAATCAAAGACATAACTGTGCTCCACCATTCTTTTTGTGACATGTTCTGATAAAAACAAAACCAAAAAGCCGTAATATTCTGAAGCGCATGCACTGCCAATTAGGGGCACAGCCCTCCTTTTAAAAGGGTCCAACAAGATCTGTAGCTTCAAGATCAAACCATTCAAATGTGCGATATCCTTCAACATATATATTTTATGTAACATATATACAAATATTAGTCTCTACTCATTTTTTTTGATAGGATTTTGTAACAATTTGCAACAATTCTTAAAAGAGGCTTCTACTGCCAAAACACACTTAACCGAAAAAAAAAAAAAATAGAAAATTCTGAGGGTTGATGTAATATGAATGGAATAAAAGCACTCTTCCTTACCACTCCTCTATACCTCCTCCCACAATATCATTTAATAGACAAATTCTCAACATTAGAAAAATCTATGGCATAGTGTCATAGGCCACAGACAGTTGAAAAGTTAAAAGCTTAATGTATTCACACAGGCTAAGTTATTATCAATACTAATGACAAATCGAATGCTATATGTCAAGCACTGCTTTATGAACTTACATGTATTATCTCTCTTAATGTTATGACAACGTTGTGAGGTAGGTATTATTAACACGTCCATTTAACAGACAGGAAAACTGAGGTCACACAGTAAGCTGCAGACGCAGGATATGAGACCAGAGGCTTCATTTCAGAACACTACACAGTAAATTAAAAAAAATGTTTTCCTTTTGTAGGAACTAATCTGTTTTTTAACTCCACCTTCTTGCAGTGATGTACTAACGACAATCTGACTGCTGCCATTTCATCACTGTAATGGTCTCAACCAAAGGACAATGATTTCATTGCATGACGAAGCAATGGCTGAAATGTGTGCGCAAAAAGTCCTTTGTTTATCCAAAGCATCTGTAGACAGATGACACCTTGAAAAATTCTGACGGAGATAATTCCTCCTTCAGAGCTGCCTACAGTACAGAAAGTTCCTTAAAGACACACTAGTGCCAGGCATAGCCACGTTACTGTCTATTATGGTGAACGATCCTAATGGCAGCGCTGACACAGAGAAAGTCTATTACGATTCTCTCAGTGAGAACTTACCCCAGTTATCTGCCCTCCAGCCAGCATAAGCTGGGTCTGGGGGATGGCTGCCTGCACTGAAGGCTGTTGGGAAGGCTGGCTTGGCTGCTGTGAATCCCCCGAGTCTTCATTAGATTTAGACTGGAGGGGCAGGGGTGGGGTAGGGGAGAGGGTAAAAGATTCCAAATAACTGATTAAAAGAAATGTACTTATAATTCCATACTTTAAGAGTCATTTAAAACATGGGCTTAGGCACGTTCAGCCATGAATTTTTCCAGTTTTGTTCTTTGCTTTTCTTGTCTTATATCTTCCTAGAAATATTAAGATCTTTAGACTTTTTGTTCCAATGAAATGAAAGTTGCAATTATAATTTTTAAGAAGAAAAAAATAACGCAGTCCTTCATAAATCAACAGAATTACTCACAACCCCCAATCCTCAACTGTGAAAATAAGGAGCAAAGGGAAGAGCATATTTTCGGTCCATCTCTACATCAGGCCCTCCACACCAACATTTTCACAGGTATCTGGAAGTATGTCTGAAACTTCTTCACGTCACCACACTGATTACGTGACCTACACAACTTATCATCATCTAATATTTTAAAGAACGGTAAATTTAGCACCTCCTATGAAAAACACAAACTTAAGAGAAAATGCTGCAGTCAAGAGGGAGAGAGAACATACCTCTGAAAAGGGCACTTAGAGAAAAATTTTATGGTAATTAAAACTGGTTATGCAGAGCATTAAAATTCTGCATAGATTTGCATATTCTCCACCACCTGTTTTGGGGACTGCAGCAAGGCTAATTAACATAAAGGCTCTGATTAATTCTGCCAGTCACTGAGAGATAATTACAGTGCAGGACTGTAAACATTCTGCACTGGAGATAGAGCCTGTTTGCCAACATCTCTCTAAGGGATGAAAGTTTGCCATGGCAACCAAGGCAATTTCCCACCTCCTCTCCCTCAAAAAGGAAGGTCACATTATCGCCTTTTCTTTCCCCTCCTTGTTTCCATGTGTTACTAGGGCCATATCCCATTGGGTTTCATGGAATGCTCAACCCAAGGTCTTTAGTCATTAGCAACACTGAAATCAATCCTCCAGAATACTGTTTTCCCACTTGATTGTTAGTTACCTAAACACTATAATGAAAGGAAGCAGCAGGTTGATTGAAACGTTATGGAGTAATGCATAACACTTGAACTTTGCATGTTTTGCCATATGGCTTGAAGAAGCAAAGCAGCCAGATTTAAGTCTTGTTTTAAAATTCTGACTGTATGAAGCTCAACGATGTGAATAAGCAGATTTAACTATAGTTCTTAGAACCCTAAGATTTTAGGAGACAGAGGAACCCTGGCAGCCTTTTACATTTCCCCAATTATTAGAGAAAACAACTGGGCCCCAAGAGGTCAAGTGACTTGTCAAAGGTTACACAGCTAGTTAGTGGCAGAATGAGAATTCAAATCAAAGACCCCTGTGTCTCTCAGTCCACTGCTCTTTCCTCTGTAATATGTTTCCCTAAAGGAGCCCTAGTGGTGCAGTGGTTAAAGCACTCATCTGCCAAACAAAAGGCTGGCAGTTTGAATCCGCCAGCCCCTCTGTGGGAGAAAGATGTGGCGGTCTCCTTCCTTAAAGATTACAGCCTTGGAACCCTACGGGGCAGTTCTACTCTGGGATCACTACGGTCACTATCAGTTGGAATCAACTCAAGGTTTTCTTTTTTTTTTTTTTAATGTTTCTCTAAAACATTGATAGAAGCACCTACAAAAGACATCTGGAAACTAAATGGCATTTAAGAAATTATTCTGCTTTGTGTTTAGGTATGTTTTAGCTGCATAACTTAGCAACATTTTTACTGCACTTATAAAACTTTGAAAGTTGACTTTTTCTGTCCACCTTTAGTTCATATATAGTAGCAGAATATAAAGCCGATTTTCATTAATGGCAATGATTACAATTATTTGGATCCCTATGAGATTCCATAATACAAAGATAATATTTCTAAGAATTATCTATCTTAAAATTATTGCATGCTCATTATAGAAAATTAGAAACATACAGAAAAAAATTAACATAAAACCAACCCTAATCCCACATCCCAGCTTACCTGTACATTTAAAGACTGAGCAGCAGCCTGTAAACTTGTTCCAGCAAGCTGGACCTATAAATAAAGTAACGAGGGGAAGTTCTAGTCTCAATACTGTTGACATTCATCACTAGAGGTTGTCATCAACAATTATTTCAAGATCCTCTACTACCTGTACTTCAGTGAGCTAGAATCTAAGAATACAAGAGGTATATCTTGTGTGGTAAAAGTCTGCTGAGGAACAGGATACTGTAGTCTTAAAGTATCTCCTCATGAATTATTTCTTAATTACATGGAGAAAAAAGCTACCTTTATAGTACACAAATCTGGTGAACACTACCTTAAGCAAATGATCAAACTTAACCTCACAATAATGGGAGGAGGCAATTTGGTATGCCTTTAGATCTGATGCACTGAGAGAGACTCGGTTCACTCCTATAGTATTCCTGTCAAAAATGGCTAACTAGAATCCAGTCGTGAGGAAACAATCAAACAAACCAAAATAAAGAACAGTCTACACAACAGCTAACCTCTGCTCTTCAAAAGTGTCACTACCATGAAACCAAAGATAGATGGAGGAATTGTTCTGGATTAAAGAAGACAAAGACATGACAACTAAATGCAAGGTGTGAACTGGCTGTGTATCAGAAAAAATGATGGACCATACATTGAATAATAATATTGTGTCAATGCTAAATTTCTGAAACTTGAAAATTATACTTAAGTTTTACAAGAGAATATTGTATCCAGGAAACAAATGCTGAACTATTTAGAAGTGAAAGGTAATAATATCTATAACTTACTCTCAAGTGACATACATACAGACATAAAGCAAACGCGGTAAAATAGCAACAATGCGTAATTTGAGGTGAAGGGTTTTCAGTTGAACATTGTTCTATTGTTGCAACTTTACGGTGGATTTTAAAGTTTTCAGAATGAAAAGTAAAAAATAAAAAATGATGTTCCCTCTAGAATATTCCTTTATTGCCCTATTTGCTTAGCTCCCAACATCCTTTAAGACCTAGTTCAAAAATCAACTCTCATGGGACAATTAGAAAAGGTGTAACATACGCACAGTGGGAATACCACAAAGAGAAGAGAGAAAGGAACAGAAGAAATATTTGAAGTAATAATGACTAAGCATTTCCCAAAATTAAAGACAAATCCAGGAAGATCAAAGAATATCAAGCAGAAAAAACACCAAAAAATATACATCTAGATGTATTGTGTTCAAACTGCAAAAAATCAAAGACAAAGAAAATATAGAAAGTAGTGGGAGGCCCTACCCAACCAGGAACAAAGAATTACAGTAGACTTCTCTTCAGAAACCAGGCAAGCCAAAGAAAAAGTTGAGTGAACAATTTAAAGTATTAAAAGGAAAAAATCATCAACCTAGAATTCTGTACTCAGCAAAAGTATCCTATAAAGGTGAAGGAAGAAAATAAGACTTTATCAGGCAAACAAAAATTGAGGGAGTTGTTGCCAGTAAGAAATGTAGAAGATGTTCTTCACAAAGAAGGAAAATGGTGTAGGTCAGAAGCTTGGATCTACATAAATAAAGGCACAGGATTAGAGAAGAAATAAATAAAGATAAAATCTTTTTTTCTTATTTTAATCTAACATAAAACTGTTCAAAATAATAATAGCAACAGTGTATTCAGTGATTATAAGTAAAATGAATTACACCAATGTTTTAAGGGATTAAAAAAAAAAAATCCCTGAGGGACTGAATTGCTGGGCTGAGGGCTGTGTGGAGGGACCATGGTCTCAGGGAACATCTAGCTCAATTGGTACAACACAGTTTATAAAGAAAACGTTCTACATTCTACTTTGGTGAGCAGCGACAGGGGTCTTAAAAGCTTGTGAGTGGCCATCTAAGTTACTCTACTGGTCTCACCCCTTCGGGAGGCAAGGGAGAATAAAGAAAACTAAAGACACAAAGGAAAGATTAGTCCAGAGGACTAATGGACCACATCTACCATAGCCTTCACCAGGCTGAGTCCAGGACAACTAGATGGTGCCTGACTACCACTGACTGCTCTGACAGGGATCATAGCAGAGGGTCCCAGACAGAGCTGGACAAAAATGTAGAACAAAATTGTAACTCAAAAAGAAAGACCAGGCTTTCTGGCCTGACAGAGACTGGAGAAACCCTAAGAGTATGGCCCCCAGACACCCTTTCAGCTCAGTAATGAAGTCACTCCTGAGGTTCACCCTTCAGTCAAAGATTAGATAGGCCCATAAAACAAAATAAGACTAAAGGGGCACACCAGCCCAGGGGCAAGGACTGGAAGGTAGGAGGGAATAGGAAAGCTGGTAATAGAGAACCCCAGGTTGAGAAGGGAGAGTGTTGGCACATCATGGGGTTATTAACCAATGTCATAAAACTATATGTGTACTGTTTAATGAGAAGCTAGTTTATTCTGTAAACCTTCACCTAAAGCACAATAAAAAAAAAAAAGAGAGAGAAAATGGAATCACATAAAACTAGGGAAGGCAAAAAGGGTGGAGGACAAAAAAGTAACAATGAACAAGGGTAACAAATAGGAAATATTTATTTAACAATAAGGCAGATATCACTCTAACTATATTAATGATCATTATGAATTTAAATGTGAAATGAGCTACACCAATTAAAAGAAAGAGACCATCAGAATGGATAAAAAAACAAAACCCAACTATATATTATCTACAGATAACATAAAAGACACAGATAGATTAAAAGTAAAGGGATGGAGAGTCAAGATCCAGACCTGGAGTACAAAATAGCGGAGCAGGATGCTCTGGATATTGGTCCATAAAACAGACACACACATACACACTCTCTCTCTCACACTCACACTCACTCACTCACTGTAAACGGCAATTGAAACTGACTATTTTGGAACTCTAGAACCTTACTGAACACTTAAGACAACCAGGGAGCAACTGAAGGCACAAGCTGCTGATCTTTCCCAGCTGAGCCACATATGACAACTGAGAACCATCCCCCATTCCTCAGCCCCATGTCAGTGGTCGGGACAGTGGCCTGTGTTCCCAGAGTGGCTGGCTGTGGCTATGGCAGACAGTTGGGGCCCTGTCATCCAAGGATTCTGATGAATAGTTTGTAAAGTTGGGCTGGTCTGGCAATGCCATGAGGGGCAGGTGCAGACCACTGCAGTAGTTTTGGTCCTCTCATAGTAGTGACTTCTCCTTGGTGGCAGAAAATTGAAAGGTCAGGGTGCCATTATTCCCCTCCCCCAGCCCCCCTTCTCTTTTCTGGTGAATTCTGTCAGGATATTGACTGACTACAAAGATAACCAAATTAGAACATAGATTTTATAAAAACACCTTGGAATGTCACTAATCAGTTGACTGCAGCCTTTACAAAGAAATAATAGCAAACCCTGAGGAGCTGAAGAATCAAAATATTTTCTATTTTTTGTTTTGTCTTTTCCCTGGTGTACAAGGAAATTTTCTTTGTAACGCTAGTTGGCCATGGTCCGAGCGACACAATCCTCGGTGTAAACTCACATTTGGACTACATTCTTTTCAAAAACAGGAGAAGTTGCTGAGCAGACAGACTCTCAGAGCCTTCAACAATTCAAATAAACAAACAAAATAAATAAATAGCAATCCCTGGGGAAATGAAAGAATCTGAGTTCCAGAGTCACCACATTATAATCTCCAAATATCCCAGTTTCAACAAAAAATCAGAAAGCATACAAAGAAACCAGAAAGTATGGCCCAATCAAAAAAAAAAAAAAAAAGAGACAGAAATCAGCACTAAAGAATCCTGGATAATGGACAGATTGTTGGTATTATTAGTTGCTCTCGAGTCAATTTTGACTTTAAAACTACAATACGCTCAAAGGACCAAGGAAAACATGGACAATGAAACAAAACTGGGAAAACAGCATAGGAACAAAATGAGAATTTCAATAAAAAGACAGAAATTACAAAAAAGAACCAAACAGAAACACCGGAACTGAAAAATACAATAAACAAAATGAAAAGTTCAATAGAAAAACTCAACAGCAGATTTGAGCTTGCAAAAGAAACAATCAGTGAACTAAAGGATACCCAAAGCCACCAAAACCCACTGTTGCCAAGTCGATTCTGACTCATAGGAACCCTATAAGACAGAGTAGAACTGCCCTGCAGAGTTTTCAAGGCTGTAAATCTTTATGGAAGCCGACTGCAACATCATTTTCCTGCAGAGCGGATTGTGGGTTCGAACTGCTGACCTTTTAGCTAGCACTGAACACTTTAACCACTGTGCCACTAGAGCTCCTGAACTAAACGACAAGGCAACTGAAATTATTGAGTATGAAGTGTAACAGGCGAAAAGGATAAAGAAAACTTAGCAAAAACCTACTGGAATTGAAAGAGACCATTAGGCAAACCAACATATGCATCCTGGGAATCCCAGAAGAGGGGAAAAAGGGACAAAAGAATATACGAAGAAATAATGACAGAAAATTTACCAGATTTGATGAAGTAAATGAATCTACAAATCCAAGAAGCTCAACAAATTCCAAGCTAGGATAAACCGAGAAAGCCACACAGACACTTTTACAATCAAACTCTTGAAAATCAAAAATAAAGAGAGAATCTGTAAAGCAGCTTCTTGCTTGCTGCAAGTAAGTAGTGAATTATCACATAAGATTAAGCGCCAGTTTCTCAGAAACCTGTCAATACTATATCTGGCAAAACATTTCTTCAAAAACGAGGGTGAAATAAAGACAGTCTCCAGTAAACAAAAGCTGATGGAGTTTGTTATGACCAGATCTGCCCTATGTTATTGTTGTTGTTAAGTGCCGCTGAGTCAATTTTCGACTAATAGTGACCCGATGTGACAGACTAGAACTACCCATAGGGTATTCTAGGCTATAATCTTTATGGGAGCAGATCACCAGGTCTTTTCTTTTGTGGAGTAACCTAGGTAGGTTTGAACCGCCAACTTTTCAGTTAGCAGCTAAGTGCTTAACCATTGTGTCACCAGGGCTCCTCACCTACCGTATAAGAAATGCTAATGGGAGTACTTTAGATAGAAAGAAAAGCAGCAGCTCAAGGTCATATGAAGAAAAATATCAGTAAAAATAATTTCATGGGCAAAAATAAAGACCAGTTTTATGGTATTTTTGATTTGTAACTCTAGTTGTTTCCTACCTGATTTAAAATGACAAATGTAAAAAATATATATATATATATATATATACACAAAATAAGCCCTTTGAAACAACATACTATGTTTTTATGCAAATAATGCACATGTTCTATGTTTTTTTGCCAACTGCACCCTCCCATGTGAGGTATTTTTGTAAACGTGCTATGCCAATTGATTTTTACATGTTTCTGTAAACAGAAAATGAAAGGTTAGAAAAAAATATTCTTTGCAAATAGTAGCCAAAAGACAGCTGCAGTGGCTATATTAATATCAGGCAAAATAGACTTTAAGTCAAAATCTGTTACAAGAGACAAAGAAGGACATTACATAGTGATAAAAGGGTCAATTCATCAGGAAGGTGTAACAATTATAAATATATACACACTTAACATCCAAAATATAGCAACTGACTGAACTGAAGCAAATACTGACAGAATTGAAGGGAAAAACAGAACCAAAAAGAAACCAAACCCACTGCTGTCAAGTTGATTCTGACTGATAGCGGCCCTACGAAGGGAAAAATAGACAGTTCTAAAATAACAGTTGGAGAACTTGACAACACTTTCAATAATGGACAGAGCTTCTAGAAAGATGATCAGTAAGGAAACAGAGGATATGAACAACATTATAAACCAACTAGACTCACAGACATATATAGAACAGCCACTAAACATCAGAACACTATACATTCTTCATTCGTGCACATGGATCGTTCTCCAGGTAGACCATACGCAAGGTCACAAAACAAGTCTAAATAAATTTTAAAAGACTGAAATCATACATAGTATCTTCTCTGACCACAAGACAATGAAACTTGTATTTAATAACAGAAGCAAAACTGGAAAATACACAAATATGTGGAAATTAAACAACACACTATTAAACAATTAATGGGTCAAGGAAAGAAATCAGTTGAATGAAAAGCAAAGGCCAACATTCCAACACTTATGGATGCAACAAAGGTAGTGCTCCAAGGGAAATTTATAGCATAAAAAAAGAAAAGAAAAATCTCAAATGAATAACCTAACTTTACAATTTGAGGAACGAGAAAAAGAAGTCCAAAGTAAGCCCAATGCTACCACAAGGTAAGAGATAACAAAGATCAGAGCAGAAGGAAATGGAAAAAAAAAAAGAATCAATGAAACTAGAAGTTGGTTCTTTGAAAAGATCAATGGACTCTTTCGCAAGAATGACAAAAAAAGAGAGAAAATGCAAATAGCTAAAATCAGAAATGAAGGTGGGGACATTATAACTGGCCCTACAGAAATAAAAAAGATCATAACAGAATACTATGAACAGTTGTATGCCCACAAATTAGATAACTTAGATGAAATCAACAAACTCCTAAAACACATAAACTATCTAAACTGACTCAAGAAAGAACAGGATATCGCAATAGACCCATAACATGTGAAGAAATTGAATCATTAAACAAAAACCTCCCAAAAGCAACAACAACAACAAAAAATCCTGGACCAGATGGGTTCATGGGGGAATTCCACCAAACATTTAAAAAAGAACTGACACCAATCCATCACTCTTCCAAAAAATAGAAGAGGTGAGAATACTTCATAATTCATTTTATAAGACCAACATTACTCTGGTATCAAAGCCAGACACATACCACAAGAAGAGAAAACTACAGACCCATATCTCTTATGAATATAGATGCAAAAATACTAACAAACTGAATCCAATACCATATTTAAAGGATTATAGACACCATGATCAAGTAGGGCTTATTCCAGGAATGAGAGATTGGTTCAACATTAGAAAATTAATCAATGTGATAAATCACATTAATAGAACAAAGGAAAAGAACCGCATGGTCATCGATGCGGAAAAGGTTACCTGACAAAATCCAACATGTTTTCATGATAAAAACATTCAACAAACTAGGAATAGAATGGAAGTTCTTCAATGTGATAAAAGACATTTATGAAAAAGCCATAGCTAACATCATACTCAATAGAGGACTGAGAACTTTCCCCTTAAGATCAGTATCAAGATAAAGTGAAACTGCTATTCAATATTGTTCTGGAATCCCTAGAAAGAACAATAAGGCAAAAAAAGAAATGAGGTATCCTTATCAGGAAGGGATTACAACTACCCCTTTTCCCAGATGACATAATCTTATATATACAGAAGACGCCAAAGAAGCCACAAGAAAGCTACTAGAGCTAACAAATGAATTCAGCAAAGTTGCAGGGTACAAGGTCAACACACAAAAATCAGCTGGGTTTCTATACCTCAGCAATGAGTGATCTGGAAAAAAAAAAAAATTTAAGAAAACAATTCCATTTACAATAGCATCTAAAGGAATAAAATAGCTCAGCATTAATGTAAACAAGGAGGTGAAAGGTTTGTTCACTGAAAACTATAAAACAGTGCAGAAAGAAATCAGAGAAGGCCTAAATAAATAAGACATCCCATGTTCATGGATTGGAAGACTCAATATTGCTAAAATGGCAGTACTACTCAATGCTATCCCTATGAAAATTCTAACATCCTTTTTTGCAGGAATGGAAAAGACAATCATCAAGTTTATATAGAATTGTAAGGGGTCACAATTAGCCAAAGCAATCTTGAAAAAGAAAAGCAAAGTAGAAGGACTCACACGTCTCACTTTAAAAATGGATTCTAAAGCTACTGTAATCAAAACAGCCTGGTACCAGTATAATGATAGACACAAAGGAATAGAGTTGGGAGCACAGAAATATGGGGCAGTTCTACTCTGTCACACTGAGTCACTATGAGCTGGAATGGACTGGAAGGCACTCTACAACAACAGCATACCTGAAGAAGTAATCTCATTGGGAATTGGGTGCTCTTTGTTATGTTAATGAGGTCATATCAGTGTACGGTGTAAACTAAACTGAATCACTTCTGAGTTCTAAAAAGAGCATATCAGATACAGAACCAAGCACAAAGCAGTGTGGAGTGGGGGTCACATGAAGATTACCAATGAACCAATAAAGACGGGCTACAAAAGCTGAAAGAGACAAGGATCTTGAAACCAGGGGAGAGAGATCCTTCCTCTATATCCAGCACACTGAATTTGGGCTTCTAGCTTTCTGGACTGTGAGAAAATAAATTTCTGTTATTTAAAGCCACCCACTTGTGGTGTTTCTGTTACAGTGTCACACTTTATATTATTTATGTGTCTACTAAAATGGTGAACAGGTCTGCAGAGACTTGAGCCTTGATGAGGATTTAATGGTGTCAAGGTTTCAAATATAATTCTTTGGCTTACAACCCTTTGGTTTGGATGGTATTGGAGGTTCTATGATGCTGGTAATCAGCAACTAGTCCTGGAGGTCCTGGAGCTGCTGCCAGAAGAGTTGCACTCATCTTGCAATTTGGATACAATGGGGAGACACAATGGGAGCACCTAACATCTAGGTACTTCCAGGGATTGTTTAGTAAGTTTGGACCATCACAAACTTTAAGCCAGATAAAGGCGCTTAATGTGTATTAGTAGCTTGCTGAAAGTGAAGAGGACTTGAAGCACTTAACTGATGAAGATGAAAGACCACAGCCTTTGGTATGGATTATACCTCAACATAAAGAAAACAAAAATTCTCATAACAGACCAAGAAGCAACATCATGATAAACGGAGAAAATATTGAGTTTGTAGAGGATTTCCATTTTACTTGGATCCACAATCAATGCACAAGGAAGCAGCAGTCAGGAAATTAAACGATGTATTATTGCATTGGGCAAATCTGCTGCGAAGGGGCTCTTTAAAGTGTTAAAAAGCAAATATGTCACTTTGAGGACTAAGGTGTGCCTGTCCCAAGCCATGATATTTTCAATTCCCTTATATGCATGTGAAAGCTGGACAACTGATAAAGAAGACTGAAGAACTGATGTTGGCGAAGAATACGGAATATACCATGGACTTCCAGAAGAATGAACAAATCTGTCTTGGAGGAAGTATAGCCAGAGTGCTCCTTAGAAGCAAAGATGGTGAGACTTTGTCTCACATACTTTGGACATGTTTTCAGGAGGGACCAGACCCTGGGGAAGGACATCATGCTTGGTAGAGGGTCGGCGAAGAAGACAAAGACCCTCAACGCAACGGGCTGACACACTGGCTGCAACAACGGGCTCAAGCATAACAACAATTGTGAGGATGGTGCAGGGCCAGGCAGTGTTTTGTTCTGTCGTACACAGGGTTGAGTCAGAACCAACTTGATGGCACCCAACAACAACAACATACGTTACATAATTGACTACATTCTACCAAAAAATGCTATTTCTCCTAAGAAATCAGGAAAAACTATATTGGGGGCCAGAATATGTTCTTAGAAGAAAATTAACATGAAAACTTTTTTTTTTCTAGAATATAATATACTCTTAAATTCATTCTGGATATTAATTCTTTTTAATATTTTCTGTAATAGTTGCACATAGGAGTTTCTCCACTTTCAAAGATATAAACAAAGCTATGTGTCTAAGCAAAGAGACATCCACTGGGCCCCAGTGTAACCCAAGCTAACAACTATGTCTACATAGTATCCCTCTGCATTGGTCAACAAATGAATGAGCTTAAGAACAGCTTTCCAGAATTTCACCTGTTTTTAAGTACAGGAGCTTCTTTTACAGTTTATGTAGTCTGAAGAAAACACTAGAGTAATAGTATATATGTTCAGTTCACAGCAATTTAAAATAATTTGTTTTGGGGCTCCCCTCTGCCATGTCAATATGTAACCTCGGAGATTTTATGTCCACATGGGTTTTTCACTGAACCACCAACCACCATCATCAGGTACCAGTATCATTAGAGCCACTACCACCAACATTATCGCTCAGCACGTTTTGAGCAGTAAGTTAGTTCTAGGATTTAACTGCAGTAGGAACCTACAGCTGCTGTCAATTCCAACTCATGGCAACCGCATGTGTGTCAGAGTAGAACTGTGCTCCATAGTAATTTCAGTGGCTGATTTTTGGAAGCAGATAACCAGGCCTTTATTCTGAAGAGCCTCTGGGTGGACTCCACCTGCCAACCTTCCAGTTAACACCTATACACGTTAACCTTTTGTACCCTGATAATCCATCTCTCAACTGTTTTCACTGTTTGCTTTCCATTTTCAATCAGCTTCCAAATCCCAAAACTTTTTGTGGAGCCAGTCTTTGCTTTTGTATTCCCTTTTCCTCTACATTATAGTGAAAATATGGATGAACAGAATCCATGACCTGTTTTAGACTCAGAAAAATATCATGTCATAAAAGGGTAATGAAGCTGAGGCAGACCTTTCTGAAACCCAAATTAGAGGGTACACAGCCAAGCAAAAGGTTCTGACTAGTTTAGAAAACTGCCCAAATCAAAACGCTTTCAAAGTGCTCTAAAGCAGGGATATGAGTTCTGAGCTCAGGGCCTTACACAGCAGGTCTCAGGCAATGGTGGCTAGACCATTTTGTATGACTCTGATACTTTACAGCCTTCACTTAGCCACTGCAACTCACTCACAAAAACCCAGGTGCTATCCACATTCCATTCATAATAAGGAATTCCTTTTTGCATACAGTTGTGGGGTCAATGGCTATACAGTCAATTAAACTACAGGATTCTATATTAACTATTCAGAATGGCACAATTAGATACAATTAGCACCAGACTTTAAACAACTTAAGATGTTCACATTCTGAAATATCTTCCTCAAGGCCTAGTATTTTCTGCCTCCATTTTTTACTCTCTTGGATGGTTGAGCAGAACGTTCTACCTGATGGAGATGTCCAAGGAAAGCTTGGGCCTGGGCTGTTGAGATTGCCCCTCCAACGGGCACAGGCTGCTTCTGAAAGTCCAGACCATTTGTTTGCGTGCCTAGAAAACAAGCAAAATATTGTAACTCTTCAAAGAAATGAACTCAAATGAAATGAAGCCCTAGACTTCAGTTACCAACGTTCATCAGGCACCAAGTACCCCCAAAGAAAAGGGATTCAAAAGCAAGAGGAAATACAGTAAAACAGTTTCTCTTCTAACGGCAGCACTAGAGGACAAGTACACAAACATAGCTAAAGCTTATGAAACACAAACAAAAAGCATAAAATGAATTACAATCATAAGAAAGTGTTAGAGAATGTAGTGATTGGCACAGCTGGCACTGGGACAGGCATGAAAGTTAAGATGGCTTTAGAAAAGAGAAATGTATCACTATGCAAAAAATGGTAGAGATAGAGTTCCACGGAAGTATTGGCTACTGGGACATATCCACAGTGATCAGTTTCACATAGTAGAGTTCTATACTAAGATCTTATTGGGAAAAAAAGAGTTCTGGTGCTTTAAAATATCATCATCATCATCGTTATCACAGGACAGCTACTGATCTAAACCAACAACTACATTCCACAGATGAGAAACCTAACCTGGAAGGTTAAAACTCCTGACCAAATGGTTGAATGTCTTATCCATAATGGTAGGTATTCCAGGAGAAGGCACCAGTCTATAAATACTTTAAGATGGCAATATGCAAATCAGGGAGCAAGTATTTGTAAGGAAATGAGTTTTGCTGCTGTGGAGATTTTGAGTTGGAAGGGAAGGTTCATGAATGATCTTAAAGTTAGTGGTAACAGAATTGTAAGTTTTATATAAAAGGTAACTGGGTATAATAATTGGTTAAAATTGAGAATAAAAAATTAAATACATCCTTCAGAAAACTAGCTGATTCAAAAAGTAGTTTTAAGAAATGCTGAATAAGAATGGAAGAATCTGTAGAACCTAAAGAAGTATTTGTCAGAAGATTTAACTGACTCGAAGATTCCTAAGTCAAAGCTGAGGACCTAGAAGGGACAGGCACATGTCTGACAAACTGTGGATAATAAACCTTGCGAGATACTGCAAGTAGGAGTGGATCAGAAGAAAAAAAAGAAGCCAACAACAAGTAAGAGAAAAAGAGCCAGTGTCAAAGATGAGCAGAGAGCCCATAGAGCACAGTGCTTCTTGACACAGACTCTTCAGGAATAACAGATGTTCAACAGTGTCACAAATCAGAAAGACACCTCTTCTGTTTTCATTTGTCTAGACACGTGGCTTAGAAAAAACTCATCAGTGACTCTGCCGAGAGCAAGAAGGATTTATTATCAGCTTAAAAATTTTTTAATGGATGAAAACTTAAAGACAAAAGCAAGCCCTTACTTGATAACCACAAGGAAAACAAAGGTTTCACTAATTTCATAAATCTGAAAGTGTAGACTGCTGCATATATCTAATTAGCAAGGGTGCAGCTATAATTACATTTTCCTCAATGTTATCCCAGGGGTTTTTAACCACTTACACTATGATTGGCACCCTAGTGGCACAGTGGATAAGAGCTCGGCTGCTAACCAAAAGGTGAGCAGTTCAAATCCACCAGTTGCTCCTTAGAAACCCCATGGGGCAGTTCTACTCTGTCCTACAGGGTTGCTATGAGTTGTCATTGACTTGATAGCAACGGGTTGATTTTTTTATTTTTTGGTACGCTATGATTTGATATTGACAATAGGACTAATTTATGGAAAGACATACCACCGTAACATCCAGAAATTTTTCTAAGGAATATAATACAATGTTTTCACATTACTATACTCAGCTATTATTATGAATTAACCAGAATATTTTGTACTAAATAAAATATAACAGAAGGCTACGATACAGTCACCTGCAAGAGTCAGCAAGACACTTGGCCAGGCTATCACACCTCCATTTCCCACTACTGAATACCCCACCTTCTCTCTCTCTCTCTCACACACACACACACACACACACACACACACACACACACACAGAGAGCAACAAGCTACACCTCAATGCAGCAGTGCTATCATTGTATATCTTAACTAATTACTGTCATATAAGACTCATCAGAAATCTTACATGACCCAAAGGAGCTATTTAAAAGGTTTATATGTATTTAACCTCCTTCAAAACTTACAGTGATTGTTTCTCTTCTTATGTTTTTTCCCCAAAGTCTCCAAGAAATAGGAAACTATAGAACTACCTAGACATGTACAGTTAATAAAATGAAAAGATTATATGCTTGTGTCAAGTGATGAAAAACTAGTGTGAATGTGTAAGGGGGAGTAAAGTATATGAGAACTCCCTGTACTTTCTGCACAATTTTTCTGTAAACCTAAAACTACTCTAAATAAGTCTATTAAAAAAAAAAAAAAAACTGTAAGAAATAAAAATTTAAAGTATCTAGGATCACTTCCATAAGCCACACACAGAAGTCTCATTGTTGTAAAGTTACATATTTTGTCATTAGCTGCTGTCTCTGTGTCTATGCAGAAAATAATTACTTATATGGAGATTTTAAGATCGCGCACCACTGGAGAAATACACTCATGATATACTAAATAAATCGACAAGGTTAAAAGAACATGAGATTTTAAAAACAGCAAAAAGAACTTAGAGAGTAATACAAAACCAATAAGAAGTCTTCCAAAGCCAAATTTTTCAGTATTATGGAGTCAATGAAAACCCTATACACTGGTTCCAATTTCAAGTTTCCATAAAAATGATATCCAGCCCCTTGTTGATCACAAAGCACTATATAACACAAGATTGATTAATAAAGTTCTGCTATTCCTGGTATGGAGCCTACTATAATGAAGTAAACAAACAAAAACAAAAACCCACTGCCATCGATTCTGACTCACAGCAACCCTACAGGCCACAGTAGAACTGCCCCACAGGGTTTCCAAGGAGTGGCTGGTGGATTCGAATGGCTGACCTTTCAGGTAGCAGCCTGAGCTCTTAGCCACTGCACCACCAGGGCCCCTTATTAGGCTATCCATTAAAAAAGCCCGTTGCCGTTGAGTTGATTCCAACTCACAGGAAGCCTGCAGGACACAGCAGAACTGCCTGCCTAATAGGGTTTCCAGAGAGTGGGTGGTGAATTTGCACTGCTGATATTACAGTGAGCAATCCAGCACTTACCCACTTTACCCCCAGGGCTCTATAATGGGCTACTGATGGTATTCCTTAAGCACCCTGGTACTTCCTGTTTTTGCTGGTGGCTCGGAGGAGGAACAGCAAGAAGGTATGGTATTCAAAGCTAATAAGGTAAAAAAACTCCCACACGTCTGTCAGTCTGTTATACTGTGGGGGCTTGCGTGTTGCTGTGATGCTGGAAGCTATGCCACTGATATTCAAATACCAGCAGGGTCACCCGCGGCAGACAGGTTTCAGCTGAGCTTCTAGACTAAGTCAGAAGAGGAAGAAGGACCTGGTGGTCTCCTTCTAAAAAGAATTAGCCAGTGAAAACCTTATGAACAGCAGTGGAACACTGATACAATGCCGGAAGACAAATCCCTCAGGGTGGAAGGCACTCAAAACATGGCTCGGGAAGAGCTGCCCCCTCAAAGTAGAGTTGACCTTAATGACATGGAAGGTGTCAAGCTTTCGGGACCTTCATTTGCTGATGTGGCATGACTCAAAATGGGAAGAAAGAGCTGCAAACATCTATTAATAATCGGAACATGGAATGTATCTACGAAAATTGGAAATCATTAAAAATGAAATAGAATGCATAAACATTGATATCCTAGGGATCAGTGACCTGAAATGGACTGGTATTGGCCATTTTGAAACAGATAATCATATGGTTTACTATGCCAGGAATGGTGTTGCATTCATCGGTAAAAAGAACATTTCAAGATCTATCCTGAAGTACAACACTGTCAGTGATAGGATAATATCCATACGCCTACAAAGGAAGACGACTTAACATGACTATTATTCAAATTTACAAGCCAACCACTAAGGGCAAAGATGAAGAAGCTAAAGATTTTTACCAACTTCTGCAGTCTGAAATTGATCAAACATGCAATCAGGATGCAGTGATAATTATTGATGATTGGAACGTGAAAGTTAGAAAAAAGAAGCAGCATCAGTAAATGGAAAACATGGCCTTGGTGAAAGAAACAACTGCTTCATTGCAAATACCTTTTTTCAACAACATAAACAGCAACTATACACGTGGACCTCACCAGATGGAACACATAGGAATCAAATCGACTACACCCGTGGAAAGAGACGATGGAAAAGCTCCATATCACCAGTCAGAACAAGGCCAGGGGCCGACTTTGAAAAAGACCATCAGTTGCTCATATGCAAGTTCAAGCTGAAACTGAAGAAAATTAGAACAAGTTCACAAGAGCCAAAATACGAACCTTAGTATATCCCACCTGAATTTGGAGACCATCTCAAGAACAGATTTGATGCACTGAACACTAATGACCGAAGACCAGACGAGTTGTGGAATAACACCAAGGATGTCATACACGAAGAAAGCAAAAGGTCTTCAAAAAGACAGGAAAGAAAGAAAAGACCAAAATGGATACCAGAAGAGACTCTGAAACTTGTCTTGAACATCCAGTAGCTAAAGCAAATGGAAGAAATGATGACCAAAAAGAGCTAGAGAAGACTTCAAAGGACAGCTCCAGAATACAAATTAAAGTATTATAATGATATGTGCAAAGACCTGGAGTTAGAAAACCAAAGGGGAAGAACACGCCTGGCATTTCTCAAGCTGAAAGAACTGAAAAAAAAAAAAAATTCAAGCCTCAAGTTGCAATATTGAAGAATTCTATGGGGGAAAATATTAAACAACACAGGAAGCATCAAAAGAAGATGTAAGGAATACACAGACTCACTATTCCAAAAAGAATTGGTCAATGTTCAGCCACTTCAAGAGGTAGCATATGATCAGGAACTGACAGTAATGAAGGAAGAGGTCCAAGGTGCACAGGCGCTTAGAAGCAGTGATGGTGAGACTTCTTCTCACATACTCTGGACATGTTATCAGGAAGGATCAGTTCCTGGAGAAGGACATCATGCTTAGTAAGAGGGTCAGCGAAAAAGAGGAAGACCCTTACCGAGATGGACTGACACAGTGGCTACAACAATGGGCTCAAGCATAACAACGATTGTGAGGACGGCACAGGACCAGACAGTGCTTTGTTCTGCTGTACATAGGGTCGCTATGAGTCGGAACCAACTCTACGGCACCTAACAACAACAACAAGGTAAAAAGAACACTCCTAGATTATAACTCACAGAGAAATACAGAAATTTAAGCTACAAAGGCAGGTAACTTCTTTTAATAAGATGTTTGAGGCTCAGCTGGGAGGTGAGGGGTGGACCAGGGTCCCTTGATTCTGTCTAGTCACTCACAGAGAAGTGATGGTTGAAATTAAAGAGAATAAAAATGTCTATCAAGGATGAAGACAATGGGGCACCTATATAAGAAAACAGAAAATCAAAGAGGTCCAGAGAAGGAGCAATTAGGTAAGTAGAAAGTAAGCCTTAAGACTAGTGTGCCTCAGGAACCAGGAAAGACAAAGCTACAAGGATGGGGTAGTTTGGCACTGTTCAATGGTACAGAGAAGATAAGCATCTGGCAACCGAGAAAATGCTTTTGGAATCTGTGATTACAAGTTTAATGGTGAAATTAATTCAAGGGAAATAAAGGAAAAATAAGAAGACCAAAATTTAATGAAATAGTGGGAGGAAAAACACATAATAGAAATGCCAGCTTGGTTCTTTAAAAAATATAACGAACTTCTGGTAAGACTGAACAAGAAAATAAGAGAGAAGGCGCAAATAATTTTAAGGATAACAAAAAGGGCGTAATTTAAAAAAAAAAAAAAAAAAAAACCTCTATATTCAAAAAGGAGAGGAGGACATTGTGAACCACTTTATGCCAACGAAATCAAAACTTAGAAATGGATACATTTCTAGAAAATGTAACTTATTCAGACTGATCCATGAAGAAATAGAAAACCCAGGGTCCCACAGCGATTAAAGAAATTTAACTAGCTGGTAAAAATCTTCCCACAAAGAAAATGCAAAGCCTAAACAATTTACCAAAGAGAGCTACAATGAAATGCAAGGAATGAATAATTTCAAACTTACACAAACTTTTCCAGAGAACAGTGGCCAAGCAAAAAGGAGAAACACTTCCTAAATCATTTTCTGAGGCCAACATTACTTTGATACCAAAAGTTGATAAAGACAAATATGAAAAAGAAAGGAAAAAAAAAAATACAGGTCGGTTTCATTCACAAACGTGTATGGAAAAAACCTAAGTAACTGCAAAGCTAACCTAGTAAGATAAAACATGATTAAGGTGGATTTATTCCAGGAATGTAAGACTGGTTTAGGGTTAAAAAAAAAATGAGTTAACGTGATTCACCACATTCATGAAAGGTGGGAAAAAAATCATATAATCATAGGATACAGAATAACCCTTAGATAAAATTCCACATCCACTTATGTTACAAATTCTAGACATAGGAATAGAGAGAAGCTTTTTTAACTTGATAAAGAATAAACACTAAAAAAAAAAAATTAAACACCATCTTTAATGACGAAACATCCAAAGCACTCTCTTTACGATCAAGAGCAATATAAAAGTGCCACCTACTGGCACTAATCCAAAAAACACAAAATAATAAATGTTGGAGAGGCTGTGGAGAGATTGGAACACTTACACACTGTTGGTGGGAATGTAAAATGGTACAATCGCTTTGGAAATCGATTAGGCGCTTCCTTAAAAAGCTAGAAATAGAACTACCATACGATCCAGCAATCCCACTCCTTGGAATATATCCTAGAGAAATAAGAGCCTTTACACGAACAGATATATGCACACCCATGTTTATTGCAGCACTGTTTACAACAGCAGAAAGATGGAAGCAACCAAGGTGCCCATTAAAGGATGAATGGATAAATAAATTATGGTATACTCACACAATGGAATACTACGCATCAATAAAGAACAGTGAGGAATCTGTGAAACATTTCATAACATGGAGGAACCTGGAAGGCATTATGCTGAGTGAAATTAGTCAGTTGCAAAAGGACAAATATTGTATAAGACCACTATTATAAGAACTTGAGAAATAGTTTAAACTGAGAAGAAAACATTCTTTTGTGGTTACGAGAGTGGGGAGAGAGAGAGGATGGGAGAGGGATATTCACTAATTAGACAGTAGATAAGAACCACTTTAGGTGAAGGGAAAGACAACATGCAATACAGGGGAGGTCAGCACAACTGGACTAAACCAAAAGCAAAGAGGTTTCCTGAATAAGCTGAATGCTTCAAAGGCCAGCACAGCAGGGGCAGGGGTTTGGGGACCATGGTTTCATGGGACATCTAAGTCAATTGGCATAATAAAATCTATTAAGAAAACATTCTGCATCCTATTTTGAAGAGTGGCATCTGGGGTCTGAAACGCTAGCAAGCTGCCATCTAAGATGCATCAATTGGTCTCAATCCACCTGGGTCAAAGGAGAGTGAAGAACATCAAAGACACAACGTAATTACGAGCCCAAGAGACAGAAAGGGTCATGTGAACCAGAGACTACACCAGCCTGAGACCAGAAGAACTAGATGGTGGCCAGCTACAACTGATCACTGCCCTGACAAGGAACACAATAGAGAACCCCTGAAGGAGCCGGAGAGCAGTGGGATTGCAGACCCCAAATTCTCATAAAAAGACAAGACTTGCTGGTCTGACTGAGACTAGAAAGACCCTGGTAGTCATGGCCCCCAGACCCTCTGTTGGCCCAGGACAGGAACCATTTCCGAGCCAACTCTTCAGACATGAATTAGACTGGACAATGGGTTGGAGATGGATGCTGGTGAGGAGTGAGCTTCTTGGATCAGGTGGACACTTGAGACTATGTTGGTATCTCCTGCCTGGAGGGGAGATGGGAGGGTAGAGGGGTCTAGAAACTGGTGAAATGGACATGGAAAGGGAGTGGAGGGAGAGAGTGGGCTGTCTCATAAGAAATTTTTTTTTTCTTTTTTAGGGGGGAGAATAATTGGGAGTATGTAGCAAGGTGTATATAAGTCTTTGTGTGAGAGACTGACTTGATTTGTAAACTTTCACTTAAAGCACAATAAAAGTTATAAAAAAAAGAAAATTTAAGGAACCCCCCTCCAAAAAAAGTGCCAGCTACTATTACTTTTATTCAACATTATATTGGAAGGCCTAGCCAATGAAGTAAGGCAAGAAAAGAAAACATATGAGTTGGAAAAAAAAAAAAAATCAATATTCTCAGATGAAGGATATTGTGTGTACAATATCCTTAAGAACCTAAAGATCTATTATTAGAATTAATAAGAGTCCAATAAGGTTGCAGCACAGAAAATCTATTTAAAATTTGCCTTCCTATACAACCAATGAAAAAAATTTAAGATTTTATTCATAAAAGCATTCATATTGTTTTTTAAAAAATATAAAGCTCTGGGAATAAATCTATCAAAAATGTAGCAATTCCTATAAGCATAAAGTTATAAAACTTCATTTAAAAACAGTAGAGAAAACATATATAAATGTTCATTTGCTGGACAATTCAACATTGCAAAAAACGTCAGTTCTCCCCAAACTCATCTATGGAGTCAAAGCAATTTCATACCAAAATCTCAAAAGATTTCTTTCTCTTTTTCTTGGAGGGACAAGCTAATTCTAAAATTTAAACAGAAGTACAAAGGGCCATGATGCTCTCTAAAAAGAACAAAATGGAGGGACTTTCACTATTAAGATATCAAGGTTTATCACAGAGCATTAATATACGACAACGTAGCATTAGAGTAGGGATAAACAAATAGACCAGAAGAGTGCAGAAACAAAGCCACACATACATATGGACACTTGAAAAAAAGACAAATGGCACTGCAGATCAGACAGGAAAAGGATGTAGTTGTCGATAAATGGCACTGATAACTGGTATCCACTTGGGGGAAAAAATGACATTAGGCCACTTCATACCATACAAAAAAAAAAAAAAAAGAAAATCAGAAAGATTAAAGTCCTAAATGTGAAAGCCAAAACTATAACATTTTAAGAAGATAATATAAGAAAATATCATCATATCTTTGAGAAAGGGAGGGATTTATCAAGACCCAAAAAACTATTAAAAAAAAAATTAATTAACCTAGGTTAAAATGAACACTTCTGTCCATCAAAGGACTACATAAAGTGAATGAAAAGGAGAAAATATTTGCAATATATACTATCAACAAAGGATTATTCAGGATACACAAGGAACTCTTATGAATCAATAAGTACAAGACAAGAGAAAAATATGGGCAAATGGAATGAATAGGTATTTCATAAAAGAAGAAACACAAATGGCCCAGAAACAAAAAAAAGATGTTCAACTTACTTGGAAACTAGGGAAATATAAATCAAAACTCCAATGAGATACAATTCCACCTTCAAGAGACTAAAATTAAAAAGTTCATTCATACCAAGTTTTGGTGAGACCGTGAACTTCTTGCCCATTGTTGACAGCAGTATGAACCAGTACAAAAACTTTGAAAAACTGGACTGGCTAGCAGAAATGAGCAAAGTTGGAGTAAGTTAGCAATTATACTATTAAGTAAAAACTCTGGACACTGTTTCACACATACGCATCAAGAGATAAGTACCCAATTAGTTATAGCAGCGTTGTTCTTAATGGCAAAAGCCTGGAAATAATCTAAATTTCTATCAATAATAGCATGAATAGAAAAATTGTCATATGTTCATACGATGGATTATTATACCCAGTGGAAATGAATTATAGATATACGTACCATAATAAACATGGACGAATCTCAAAAACGTAATGTTAAGTAAAAGAAACCAGTCATAGAATACATATCCCTCCATAAAGAAAATGTTCTACATCCCACTTTGGTGAGCACTGCCTGGGGTCTTAAAAGCTTGCGAGCGGCCATGTAAGATACATCTGTTAGTCTCATCCCACCAGGAGCAAAAGAAAATGAAGATAGACAAAGACACAAGCAAAATAGTAGCCCAAAGGACTAAAGGACCACATGAACCAGAAACTCCACCATTCTGAGACCAGAAGAACTAGATAGTGCCTGGCTATCAACACCAACTGCTCTGACAGGGATCACAACAGAGAGTCCTGGACAGGGCGGGAGAAAAATGTAGAACAGAATTAAAATTCACCAAAAAAGACCAGACTTACTAGTCTGACAGAGACTGGGGGAACCCCAAAACTATGGCCCCTGGACACTCTGATAACCCAGAACTGAAACCATTCCCGAAGCCTAGTTTTCAAAGATTATACAGGCCTATAAAACAAAAAAATAATACACGTGATCTACTAGGTGAGACCAAATGGGCAGCTCCTGTCCAAAAGCAAGATGAGAAGGCAGGATGGGACAGCAACTAAACAAATGGACATAGGGAATCTGGCATGGGAAGGCGGAGCATGCTGTCACATCATGGGGATTACAACCAATATCACAAAACAAGATGTGCATAAAATTTTTGAATGAAAAATTAACTTGAGCTGTAAACTTTCACCTAAAGCACAAAGAAAAAAAAAAATATATATATATATATATGTCTCATTGCCATTGAGTCGATCCCGACTCATAGCAACCCTATAGGACAGAGCAGACCTGCCCCATAAGGGTTTCCAAGGAGCAGCTGGTAGATTTGAACTGCCAGCATTTTGGTTAGTAGTCAAGTTCTTAACCACTGCCCACCAGGGTTCCTAAAATATGTATAGTATGATTCAATTTATATAATGGAAACAGGCAAATTTAAGTAATGTACTACAGTACAGTGAATTAATTGCTTTTATGGTCCTTCTTGCCATGGTCTTATAACTCCCATAAAATGATTGGGTGGGATTACGCAAATAAGGTTGCCTACGGTCCACCAAAGGGATTGGTTAGTTTTGCCATCCTGCTAGGCTTAAAAAGAGTCAATGCCAGAAGAAGCCAGGAGTGCAAAGCGCCCTTTGGACCCAGGGTCACTGCACTGAGAACCTCCTAGACCCAGGAGACAGAAAGCTGTAACAGAGAATTTTAACACTAGAGAGCTGTGACGCTGGAGGTGGCAGTGGTATGAGATGACAGCAGCATGAGACAGCAGCAGCACAGTACCAGGAGATGGCTGCAGTAGGTTTGCTGACTCATGGAGCAAGACAGCTGAGCGCCTTCAGGCAGGAGGCTTCCTGGTGGAGTGGGGTACCCGCAGGCATTTATCGGCAAGCTAAAGAGTTGTAACACTCGCCCAAGCAGGGCAGAGGCCGGGCCCTATGAGGGCCCGGGGACAGAGGCCTGCCTGCAGGCATGGCTGAGAAGAAGTGGTCCTGATTGAAGAACTGTATCCTGAGTCGTAACCTGTTACCTCCAAGTTGATCCTGATCCTCAATTGTAACCTGTTACTTCCCTAATAAACTCCACAATCGAGTATCATCCGTGAGTTCTGTGTGGCCACTGCAACGAATTATCGAATCTAGCAGACAAGCAGAGGGTGCTGTGGGAGGGATGGCTCGTGTCAGAAATGGTAAGAAAGTTGGAGAGTGGAGGTATGTCTCACCTCCACCTCATAGCAATCAGTTTTGGGCTGATGCTGAGTCTCTCTCCTTCCCCTGAAGTCAGAGGACTTCAGACGCTATCGCTTTACATGTATTAAAATACATAGGTGGGAAAAAAACTTAAAAAGAAACATACTATGACTATTAACACCAAATTTAGAATGGCTGTTGCCTTTCTGCTGAAAGAATGGAATACATCAGGGTAGATATAGGAGTACTTAAACATACAGGTTTTTATAACCATTCTTTTTTATGTTAAAACAGTAAAAGAAAAAAGCCAACAATGATAGAACAGTTTCAGTAAAATTTCTGGGACACATCTAGAGCAAAGGAAAAAGCAGGTGGTGATAAAGCCAAAGGGGGCTCATTCCCTTAGTAAGTCTCTAGTGGTGGGAATGTGAGAGGATGTTGGTTCAAAGCAGTAGGTAGGGTGGGAGGAAAAGTTTTTAGGGCAATGAAGCCTGAGCATACTAAGCAAGACTGAGAGGCCAGATTTGAGAGGAGGGGATAGACTGAAGATGTAAGATCAAGAGGGGGTTAAAGGATGGAGCAGGAACCTGAAAGAGATGAGAGACAGAATGAAGAGTGAGAAGCAGAAGGTTATAATAATGGACAAGAAAGGATACTTCTTTCTTAGATGCAAAACTAAAGAAGAAGGTGAGTGAAAAGTCATAAAAAATGTAGTGTCGAGGTGGGAGGGATCAGGGCCCAAATGAGACAGCTACAATATTCTCAGTAATTAAAAGTAAAGTCATTTTCAGGAAACAAAAACAACAAAACAGAAATAAGGTGGACAATTTTTGGAAAATAGGAAAGATTCTGGAACATGCAATGGGGAATGTGACAGGGAAGCGATGAGAGATGAATCAAAGGACAGGGTCAGTGAAGGCCCAGCTGAGAAACAGTAAACTTTAATACAGAGTTTGGGAATTGATGATCCCTCATTGCCCAGGAAGTTCTGATTCCCTTGTCATAGCCAGAAGTCAAGGATAAACTAGCAAAGGTTTCCGCTCTGTAAGAACAGCTCATACTACCCAGCTCTGCATGGGTTTCAGACATTTCAACGACTCCTTTCAGCGCACAGCTCAAATGACACTTTCCTTGATGCTTCCCACCTCTCTAACCAAAGGTAATAATCTACACCTCCTATTTACCACCACCACGCCTTTAGTACAGCTGCAACATTCTGTGGGAGGGAGAGGAGAAATAAAATTGAGGCTACAATACACACAACACAGACAAAGGTCCAACACATTATGCCGTTAAGTAAAAGACGTCAGACTCAAAGGCTACATTCTGCACGATCCCATTTATATGACATTTTAGAAAAGGCAAAACTATAGGGCAAGAAAACAAATCTGTGACCGCCAAGTCTGAAGTGGAGAGAGGGGATCACTACAAAAGGGTATGGGGAAACCTTCTGGGATTTCATTTGTGAAAACTCACAAAACCATACACTAAAGGGGGGCTTTTTGCTGTATATAAATTATACCTCAAAAAATGTAAGCCTATAATCTTCCAGGCATTACACATATGTTCACATTTAAATTTTCATTTGCAAAAAAGAAACTATTATCCATCTCTCCAGAGGCTACACACCTACTCACCTGAGCCCTGACGTTAGCTACCAGATCCCCATGAAATGTTTAAAAGTTAATATTCCCCTAAAGAGCTCCCTTCATATGATTTCCACTCCAAAACCAAGCCCGTTGTCATCAAGATGATTGTGACTCATAGTGACCCTGTAAGACAGAGTAAAACTGCCACATAGGGTTTTCAAGGACGTAAACTTAATGGAAGCAGACTGTCACATCTTTCTCCCACATGTTTGAACCGTCGACCTTTTGGTTAGCAGCTGACCACTTAACCACTGTGCCACCAGGGCTCCTTTGGTTTCCACAGAACACTGTAACATAGTTGAGATCCCTTATTAACTGTTTACCTTTATTCAAGAGGAAGGAGGGTACTGGGACACTAAGCTAACACAGGTATTGTCAACACACAGGGAAAGCTACATTATAAAAAGTTAATATGAATATGAACAACTTGCCTATAAGCTTCCAAACCAAAACCAAATCCAGTGCCGTTGAGTCGATTCCGACTCACAGTGACCCTATAGGACAGTTTTTTTTTTTTTATCATCTGCTGTTTTGTTATGAGCTGACCTTGGCTCTAATTGTTGGTTAATCACTCAGTTAATGTGGTCCCATAGCACAAGAAGCTTATCAAAATTGTGGGCCTTTGGTTTCTACTTCATAGCTTGTTACCCCAGCTATAGTTCTTTTACAATTTAAAAAAAAAAAAAAAATTCAATGAATTGAATTACATTTTACAGCTCATAAAAATATCACCACCTTTAATAAGGCCAACATTGGCAAGAGTTGTCTCCAAACAGGAAACATACCAAAGTGTTAATAGGGGATATAGTATTCTGTATGTTTCAAATTCCCTACTGTAAGTATTGCAATTAGTGATAACTTAATGTTTATTAAGTTTTACTTTTCCTAAAATTGGCTTCCTTTCAATTTATTCTTCGATGTCATTTCCAAAATGATCTGTCTCTTGAGAGCAAATGACTTCTGCTGTTTAAATTCCACCCAAGAGTGTACCTATTTTTGAGGGGCGGAAGGGCAGTCCTATCAATTTATTCTATTCCCATTAACATTTCTCCATAAATAAGAATGGAAATCTATGTCTTCTGAACATTAATTAACAATGTGTAAAGGGGAGAGGAAACGCAACATACTAGGGAGGGAAGGGAGAGGGGAGGAGGTGAGAGGAGACACCGGGGGAGTAAAGGGAAGGGGAGGACACTAAGATGACACTTTCACCAATACCAAAAGCAGATGTCCTCCACCCTCTTCTGTCTCTGAAAGTGCTAATCATTATTCAAGATCCAGCCCAAATCTAGTTTCTTTAGAGACTTTAAGGACCAACCTAACTATAATTTTTCCCCAATCGTAACTTCTATAAAATTTCTTTCACAGAACGTTTAACCCTTAGTTAAGAAACAACGTTCATAGTTCCCAAACAGATCAATCCTTTCAGGCCCAAAATGAAAACTTACATACTATATTTTAGTAATCTCTTTTCTCTAATAGTGTCAGTCGTCCTATATTCTTTTTGCTAAGTGCATAAAAATGAATTTGTTACTGTGGCTTTCAGACCAAAGTATTGGAATCACTCAGATAATAAAACAGAATTAAATCAGAGTAAAGAAGTCAGTTGCAGAGAACTGACTTTTCTGGAACCCTGGAAAATATTTGTAAATACTCTCCATTTTCAACAGGACAAGAATGATTTGCTCTGAATGGAGGCCGAAATCCTAAATAAATAAAGTCTCAGATCTGCAAAGCCCCTACGTGCATGGGCAGTGTCACAGCAGCTGCTTGTCTCCCACCCCCACACAGTTAGGACACTGGGAGTAAGGGAAGCTGTATTAAACACGCTGCCCTGGGTGCTCAACCTGTTGACATGCTCAGCTGCTAACCAAAAGGCTGGAGATCTGCGTCTGCCCAAGGGTGACTTGGAACAAAAACCTGGCAGTCGACTCGTGAAAAACCAGCCACTGAAACCCTATGGAGCACAGTTCTACTTTGACACAAACGGGATTGTCATTAGTCAAAACTGACTTCACAGCAATTGGCTGTGGACTGGTTCTGAGGCCACTTTGGTTCCAATAAGACTTTGTATCATTGGCTAATTAAGGTGGGAACTTAATCTAATCTTGTAACAACAACAAAACCAAACCCCTTGCTGTCAAGTCCATACCGACTCACAGCGACCCGACAGGACAGAGTAGAACTGCCCCATAGGGTTTCCAAGGAGTAGCTGGTGGATTCGAACTGCCGACCTTTTCGTGAGCAGCTAAGCTCTTCACCATTGTGCCACCAGGGATAGTGTATGTGATTTCTTCTTGAGAAACTGGAGCCCACCTGAAACTCTGTACCACCATTATTTTTTTTTTTTAATAATTTTTTTTGTGCTTTAAGTGAAAGTTTACAAATCAAGTCAGTCTGTCACATATAAGCTTATATACACCTTACTACACACTCCCATTTTTTCTCCCCCTCTAATGAGTCAGCCAGCTCCGTTCTTCCAGTCTCTCCTTTCATGACCGTTTTGCCAGTTTCTAACCCTTTCTCCCCTCCCATCTCCCCTCCAGACAGGAGATGCCAATACAGTCTCTCAAGTGTCCACCTCATACAAGTAGCTCACTCTTCATCAGCATCTCTCTCCAGCCCACTGTCCAGTCCCTTCCATGTCTGATGAGTAGTCTTCAGGAATCGTTCCTGTCCTGGGCCAACAGAAGGTTTGGGGACCATGACCGCCGGGATTCTTCTAGTCTCAGTCAGACCATTAGGTCTGGTCTTTTTATGAGAATTTGGGGTCTGCATCCCACTGTTCTCCTGCTCCCTCAGGGGTTCTCTGTTGTGTTCCCTGTCAGGGCCCACCATTATTTTTAACTACTCCAATGTAATGACTATTTTAGAATTCAACTGTTTCCTAAATCATGAACTTCTTTAACTAACAAGATTGCCCATTTTTACAATTCAGTAGAAACTGCTCTTTACCTCAATGAATGGTTTTACCTTTAGAAAAATGGCTTTTGGTGAAGTTATAGTTATGCCTATAAACACAAGATTTGTGACTTAACCATCTCCTATTCTCAGTGAGACAATGCTTATTGCTCATGAGCATTTTCTATTTTAATTTAATTCTTCAGATGTAAACAACTACCACCACCACCACCACAACAGAGAACCAGGAATATCATGTAGAAAAAAAGATCCTGCTAATAAATACTATGTTCAACAAATATTTACTGAGCGTTGATGTGCCAGTAAGATGAATACAACATAATCCTTGCCCTTAAGTAGCTCCCAGGCCTACTCGTTCACTCATTTAACATCTACTTTGTGGCAGGCACTGTTCTAGGTGCCAGAGATAAAACAATGAGCAAGAGAGACAAAAACCATGTCCTCATGGGACTCATATTCTAAAGTGAGGAAATGGACAATAAAAATGAAAAATATTGGCTATAACATAGAAATGGACATTATGGAAACAAAGAGGAAAGACGGGTAGGGAGTCTGGTGGAGGCGTAAAATTTATAGTTTCAATTAAAAAAAAGATGCATACAACATGGAAAGTGCCACAACAGATTTAAAAAAAGAAAAATAAACAGTTGAAATCTAGTTGATTTCGACTCATGGTGACCTCATGTGTGTCAACAGAACCGTGCTCTACAGGGTGTTCAATGGCCAGTTTTTTTTGTTTTTTGTTTTTTTTTTAGACTGCCAGTCCTTTCATCCAAGGTGCCTCTGGGGGACTCAAAACACCATTCAACCTTTTGGTCAGCAGCATGTAAACCATTTGTAGCACTCAGGGACACCAAAACACATAGAGTATTACCAAAACACATATATGGAGTTTTAAGGGGGCAGGAAGAAAGTAATGACAGAGAAAGCTTCCTGGAGGTAACATTTCAGTTGAACCTTAAAAGGATGAGACGGAATTAACTGAAAAATGTTGAGTGGGGAGGCAAATGTCAAACATTTCTATACCAGAAGTGGAAGACAATTTGCCCAAGTAAAAAAATAAAATCCAGGTGTCCAAACCAACAATTTTAGATACCTTGTTAGGTCCTGAAGGAGCCCTGGTGGCACAGTAGTTAAAGCCATCAACTGCTAACCGAGGGGTCGTGGGTTCGAAATCACCAGTGGCTCCATGGGAGAAAGATGTGGCAGTCCGCTTCCGCGGAGATTTACAGCCTTGGAAACTCTAGGGGGGGCCTATGAGTTGGAATCAAACAGATGGCAGTGGGTTTGGTTTTTCCATTTCTTTTTTTTTTTTTGGTGTTAGGTCCTAGTGTTAGTCCCATACCACAAAGAGATAACAACAAAACAAATAATTATAACATGAAAGACAAGTACTATAAAAAGTTGGGTATAAAAAGACAGTGGAAGACAGTGCCATTACCAACCTCAAGCAAAACAGGCAGAATATGGTACCTGCTCTAAGAAAGGTATAAAATGCTTTAAAGAGGTCAAGAGTGGCTAAGGAGAGAGAGCTATGAGGTTATAAAGGCAGTACAGGGTCACAGGATGAAGCCTGAAACATCACGGCGAGGAAAGTGAAAACTGCTGCTCATTGCTCATCTTGTTATTGCAAGACACTCTGGAATACAGAGGGAGAAGCACAAACGCACCATTGGAAAAAAGGGAAAAGTGCCAATTTCTACTATTACTATTTCCTTTTAAAAGTATATTATTCACAGATTCCTATTTTTCAGTAAATTTAAGGCAATCAAGGTGAAATTTACCAACAACAGCCTAAACTTCAGATCTCCTTACAGCTAATGATGACAACACTTGTGTAGAAATCCCAAACGTGTTTCACAGAAAGTCAAGCAACTGCACAATGTAACAGCTAAAGGATCTTCCAAGAAAATTTAGCTTCTGCTCTTTATATGTATGTGTGTGAACTGCCATTGAATGGGAGGAATCTGGCATAATGGAAATCCAGAAAGAATCAATTATGGCTATAGAAAAATTCTACATTATTATAAAAGCAAGAAGTATTATCGAAATTGATGATGTATCATCTGCAGGATGGATGACCATTAAGTATCTGCTAAAAATTTCTATTGCAACTGTATGGTACATCTTTCATTTCCTAAGTAATAGTATGTTTTATTTTTTAATTGCTTTTAAATATCATTTCATGAATGATGTACGTAGATGACATCACGGATGCAAGCTTGACAAGACTGCTAAAGGGGTAGATGTTTGTTGAATTGTTAAGTCCATCTGGATGAAAGAGGCTATTAAAACAGACTTTTATGAACTATATTCTTAACTGTAGGAAAAAAAATGAATGACTTGTGACCTATCAGCTATTAAGACAAGTCTTTCAAATAACTTGAATATTTTACATAAAGGGACTACTCTGAGGACCAATAAAACCAGAAAGTAACTCCTATCCTAATACCATAGTAACACTTTTGTTGGCAAAGAAAAATTGACCAAACATTTACCCTGCTCCACGTACTGTATTTTTTTGCAAATAACACACACATTATACTTTTTCTTGCCAACCACGCGACCCCTGCTGCACGTTATTTTTGGAAGCGCACTATGCCGATTTTTAGTGGTTAAGAGCTACAGCTGCTAACCAAAAGGTCAGCAGTTCGAATCCACCAGGTGGCCCTTGGAAACTATGGGGCTGTTCTACTCTGTCCTATAGGGTCGCTATGAGTCTGAATTGACTCGATGGCAACTTTTTTTTTTCAATTCAGTTGACACTAAGAAAACATAACTAAACCATGAAATGAGCAGACCTAACATAACCTAATGGCTTCACTTAAGGTGATCTGATAAGGTTTTCGCATTCAAATGTTGCAGTAATGCGCTATAATTATCAACTTAATAAAAATAAATGCACAGTTTCGATTGTTTATTTTCCAGTGGGGGGGAGGGTACTACCAAACTCCATCCATGACTTCTTGATCATGGCTTATATCTTTATTATACAGCTAACATTTTCAGGCTGTTTTAATACACATACGCAGAAGATAAAATAAAATGAACAGAATATGGTTTACTTGTAATATCGGAGAGCGAGTGAATGAGGCTGAAATTTACTTCTGGAAATGTCACGAGACATGTGGTATTTGTATGGGCACACTATGCCAGAACTATTTTACTTAATTCCATCGTTTCTGCATGGAAATGATGCGTGGGCACCTTTTTTACAAAAAATACGGTATCTCCTACCTCCTAACTTAACTTAGTCAAACTCTCTACTTATCTCCACTGAGGTATGAGACAGTGAAGTGGTGACAGCTTTCTGCCTTCTTTAGAAACACAGGTCCCTGAAAGCTGCCGTAGAACTCCTTACTCTCTACTGATTTTACCTGTTGTTAGGGTTCCAAGCTTGAATCATGACCCTTTGGTACCAATCCCCCTTACACTGTTTATTTATCTGGATGAGCTAACTACTCCTGGACTTCTTTATTGCATTCTATTCCCTGCTCCCATTTCCCAGTATCAGGAGGATATCCATAATTGTCCATTTTTTAACCCTATTACTGTGAGTGGGAATCGACAGGAAGGGCAATGGTTTTTTTTTGGTTCAACGCTATTCAGAGTGTTTTCTTACCTTCTCTTGTACCTAAAAGCTTATGATACATACCTATCTTCACCTCCTGTAAAGGTGGTGTGGCGGCAGCATCAGACCTCCTCCTGAGCTTCAGAAGGGGGAGAAGGCTCCTGATCAGCACCAACAGCCCAAGGCTGATTTCTGTCAGGTGGAGGTCAGACATACCTCCAACCCTCCAACCTTTTTACTAATCCTGACACCGGCTGTCCCTCCCAAGGTACTCTCTACTTCTCTGTTGGGTTTGATAATTTGTTGCAATGGCCATACCAAACTCATGAATAACAATCAGCATTATGGGGTTTATTAGGGGAGTAACAGGTTATAATTCAGGATCAGGAAGGACTCAGAATACAGTTCTTCGATCAGGACAGCTTCTTATCAGCTGTGCCTGCAGGCAGGCCTCTCTCTGGCCCTGGGCCCCTCGGCCCTGCCTCTGCCCTACTTGGACCTACTGTGGCAAGTGTTACAAAGCTTGTTACCACCTCCAATAAGTGCCTGGAGGCACCCCACTCTGCTGGTAAGCCTTGACCTGAAGGTGCTCAGCTCTCTTGCTCTATGTGTTGGCACAGCCACTATAACCACCTTGCCCCGTGGGCCGGAAAGCTCACTGCACCATATTGTACCAGTCTCCTGGTTCTGCTGCTGCCATTTCTCGGCCGCCACCTTCTGCCGTCTTGCACCATCTCTAGTGTTACAGTTCTTTCTCTCTCCATTTCCTGGGTCTATGAGGTTCTCAGTGCAAGGACCCTGGATCCAAAGAATACACTCTGCTCCCATCTCCTTCTTAGTGGTACTGAGGGCCCCCCTTTCTGCCTCTGGGAGGGCTCACTTTAAGCCTAGCGGGATGACAGAACTGACCGATGCCCTCCATTGGGGTTCCATGCACCTTATCTGCATAGTCTCACCCAATCATTTGGTGAGAGTTACAAACAGAAAGGCCATATAAAAGAGATCCATCATACCGCAAATCCTTTTCTCTCACTTCTCCTCCTTAAAAAAACAGAACAGTGACCTTCTTCCTTAGGCTACTTCATCTACCAGTGCTCTGAATCTCAACAATGCTCTTCTCCTCAGAACTTTGGAACCTGACTAATGCATTCTTTCTTATGTTAAACCACTCCCCTCTTTCTGGCTCCTCTTCCTTAACATATAAAAACAAAACAAAAAATAAAATAAAATCCGTTGACTGCAAGTTGATTCTGACTAATACTGACCCTACAGGACAGAGTAGAACTGCCCCATAGGGTTTCCAAGGCTGTAAATCTTTAAGGAAGCCGACTACCACATCTCTCTGCTGCAGAGCAACTGGTGGGATTGAACCGCTGACCTCTGGGTTAGCAGCCAACTACTCTGATCACTATTCCACAAGGGTGCCTCCTTAACATATAAACACACTCAAATTGCTCCACTACAAGGAAAACTTTCCTATACCTTTCTAGTTTCCTTTTCCACTCTCTCCTTCCCTTTATTTAATCATCACCGTCATCATCCTCATTCTCAGCCTCACAATAATCATAATAAACAGCTGACACTCACTGAACATTTAATGAGTCACAGATCTAGTTACTTTTGACACATACGTCAATTCTACGAGACGGTCTATTATTCTCCATTTTATACCTGAGAAAACTGCGGCACAGAAAAAAATAATTTGTCCAAGTTAACACAACTAATAAGTGAAAGAAACAGGAAACGAACCCAGGTGGTTTGGTTCCAGGGTCTGAGCTCTTAACCACCATGGTATACCAAACCAAAAAACCAAATCTGTTGCTATCAAATTGATTCCGACTCGTAGTGACCCCATATAGTACAGAGTAAAACTGCCCCAGTTTCTAAGGCTTTAATCTTTACGGAAGCAGACTGCCACATCTTTCTCCCATGGAGTGGCTAGTGGGTTCAAACCACTGATCCTTAGGTTGGTAGCCTAGCACTTAACCACTGAGCCAGTGGGGCTCCTTCCATGCTACACTGCCTCTCATAAAGCGTCCATTAAAAAAGCTGTCTATGTTTACCATTCCTCTTCCTCTGCCATTCATTTCTCTACCTATAGCAATTACTTCCCCTACCACCAAAACCCTTTTAAAAGGTCCCAAGTAACTAACAGCCAATTCCAAGAGTCACATTTTAAGCCTTCTATATCTTGACTTCTTTGCAGGACTTGACCAGGTTGAATACTAACACTCCATGAACTCACTTCTTGGTTCACCTTTGATCTCTATGGCCACTCACTCTTCATCTACTTTAGCACTGTCTAACAGAACTTTCTGTGATGCTGAAAATGTTCTTTCTATATCTGCACTATCCAACATGGTACCTACTAACCAGATGTGGTTACTGGGCACCTGAAATGTAGCTAGTGTGACTAGAAAAAGGATTTTTTTATTAGATTTAATTTTAACTTAAGTAGCCACATGTGGCTAGTGGCCATCCTACTGGACAGCGCCAATCTACTTCCTGGGCTCCTCTTCTGCTGTCAGCCCTTTCAATGTTGTAGAGAGTTCTGCCCTTGGTCCTTTTCTCAGCTTATTCCACTCTCCTCCAAGCAACATCTTCCTACTGAGGACTCCCACACCTCTAAAGGCAACCCAGACTTCTCTCTCAAGAACGTTATCTAAAGATAACTACCCACATCTTCACCTGGATGGATCATGTTGCTGTTGTTAGGTGCCCTCAAGTTGATTTCAACTCATAGCGACCCAATGTAACCCACAGCAACCTATTAGGTACCCTGAATGCAACACTTTTAAGAACTGAATGTATCACCTCATTGTCAAATATACACTCCCCTCAAAACAGTCCCTACTCAGGGAATGGCACCACTTCTATCCCAGCCCCAAATCAATAACTGAGATCATTTTAGATTACTCCCTTTCCTTCTTTATTTATTTATTTTTATTTCCTTCTCAGTCTCTCTCATCTTCCCATGCATGGCTCATCAAATCTGACCCCCAGTTTTCACTGTCACTGCTCTAGGATAGAATGCTATGTAATGGATCTAATTGAAAGAGTACTGCAGTCTAGTTTTTTGCTTTGGGCAAGATGTAAAGTGTAACATGGCAGGAAAATCCTTTTATACTTGTGGGGGAAAAAAATCATAAAAAAAAGTGACATGAGATAAAACTAAGCTGCCCTCTAAGAGACAAAGGAGAAAATTATAGACAATCTCTAAAGCAGCCTTTTTAGAAACAAATCATGTCATTAGTGTTCCAAATTTCTATTAGTACTGAATTAGAACAGATATTACTTTTAAAATTCTAACTTTGTAATTTGGTTAACTTTTTGTGATAGGATCAATTATTCATTCGCCCACTTAACAAAAAGTATAACCTCAATTCAGATGCCACTCACTATGCTAACAGACAGGTTCAATAATTACAGGCCTGCTCCCCGCCCAGCTAGAAATAATTTCTTCCTGCACCAAATTCTCATGGATTTATATATACTTAATATAAATCCTTTCAAATTCTCTGTTATATTACATTTCATACATGTTTCCACCATAAGATAAACTTCTTGAGAGCAAAGCAGGAGGACTCACACTACCTGACCTCAGAATCTACTATACAGCTACAGCAGTCAAAACAGCCTGGTACTGGTACAACGACAGATACTTTAACCAAGGGAACAGAATCAAGAACCTAGATGTAAATCCATCTACTTACATTCACCTGATCTTTAAAAAAGGCCCAAAGTTCATCAAATGGAGAAAGGACAGTCTATTTAACAAACAGTGCTGGCAAAACTGGGTGTCCGTGTGTACAAAAAGAATGAAACAGGACCTATACCTCACACCATACACAAAAACTAATTCGAAATGGATCAAAGACATAAATATAAAACCAAAAACTATAAAGATCACAGAAGAAAAAAACGGTCAACTCTAGAGGCCCTAATACATGGCATTGACAGGCTACAAACCATAGCTAACAATATGCAAACACCAGAAGATAAGCTAGATGACTGGGATCTTCTAAAAATTAAACACTTACGCTCATCAAAAGACTTCTCCAAAAGAGTAAAAAGAGAACACACAGACTGGGAAAAAATTTTGGGCTATAACATATCCGACAGAAGTCTAACCTCTATAACCTATAGGAAAATCCAACACCTCTACAACAAAAAGACATATAACCCAATTAAAAAATGGGCAAAGGATAAAGAAGACATTCATGTGGCTAAGAGACACATGAGGAAATGCTCAAGGTCACTAGCCATTAGAGAAATGCTAATCAAAACTAATCAAAATCATCCTAACATTACTGGCACGCATCACAAAAACAGAAAACAACAAATGTTGGAGAGGCTGCGGGGAGACTGGAACTCCTATGCACCGCTGGTGGGAAGGCAAAATGATACAACCACTTTGGAAAACGATATGGCGCTTCCTTAAAAAGCTAGAAATAGAAATATCACACGATCCAGCAATCTCATTCCTAGGAATATAACCTAGAGAAATAAGAGCCGTCAAACACAAAGACATATGCACACCCATATTCATTGCAGCATTATTCACGACAGCAAAAAGATGGAAACAACTTAAGTGGCCATCAGCAGATGACTGGATTAAAAAACTATGGTACATACATGCAACAGAATACCATGCAATGATAAAAGAAAAATGATCAATCTGTGAAGCATTACACAACATGGATGAATATGGAGGGCATTGTGCTGGGTAAAATAAGTCAATCACAAAAGGGCAAATACTGTATGAGACCACTATTATAAAAACTCATGAAAAGGTTTATACACAGAAAGAAACAATACGGGATGGTTACAAATGAGGAGAGGAGTGGAAAGGAAAAAACACTAACTAGGCAATAGGTAAGCGGTAACGCTGGTAAAGGATAAAACAGTACACAATACTGGGGAAGTCAACATAACTTGACCAAGGCAAAGTCATGGAAGCTCCATAGATGCATCCAAACTCCATGAGGGACTGAGTTACTGGACTGAGAACTGAGGACCATGGTCTCAAGAGACATCTAGCTCAACTGGTGTAACATTGTTAATAAAGAAAATGTTCTAGATACTACTTTGGTGAGTAGAGTCTGGAGTGTTATAAGCTTGTGAACAGCCATCTAAGATACTCCACTGGTCCCACCCCGTACAGAGAAAAGGAGAATGAAGATAACCAAAGACACAAAGGAAAGATTAGTCCAAAGGACTAGTAGACCACAACTACCATAGCCTCCACCGGACTGAGTCCAGCACAATTAGATGGTGTGCGGCTACCACCACCGACTGCTCTGACAGGGATCACAACAGAGTTGGAAAAAGATGTAGAATAAAATTCAAACTCCCAAAAGAGGACCAGACTTACTGGTCTGACAGAGGCTGGAGAAGGCCCGCGAGTATGGCCCCCAGAAGCCCTTTCAACTCAGTACTGAGGTCACTCCCGAGCTACATCAAAGATTAGGCAGGTCCATAAAACAAAATATACTACATGTAGCTCAACTGTGTACGCAAGACTAAATGGGCATACCAGCTCAGGGGCAAGGATGAGAAGGCAGGAGGAGACAGGGAAGCTGGACGAATGCAAATGGGAAAACCCAGGTCGAGAAGGGGAGAGTGTTGACAAGTTGCATGGTTGGCAGCCAATGTTACAAAACAGTATGTGTATTAATTGTTTAATACAAAACTAATTTGCTCAGTTAACGTTCATCTAAAGCACACACACACAAAAATTCTTGGGAACAAAATCCTTATTTTATTCAATTTTAGTGATCCTAGATGGCAATGGGTTTTTTGTTTTTTTTTTTTTTTAGTATAGTATAGTATTTTGCACACTGGAGACAAAACATAAAGAACAACATAGCTCAATGGATAGATGGATGGGTTTCACATCTCCTAACATGGAGGAATCTGGAAGGCATTATGCTGAGTGAAATTAGTTGTAAAAGGACAAACATTGTATGAAACCACTATTATAAGAACTCCAGAAAAAGTTTAAACACAGAAGAAAATATTCTTTGATGGTTACCGTGGTGGGGAGGGAGGGAGGGAGAGAGGTATTCACTAACTAGATAGTAGACAAGAACCATTTCAGGTGAAGGGAAACACAATACACAATACAGGGGAGGTCAGCACAACTGGACTAAACCAAAAGCAAAGAAGCATCCCAAATACAACCTAATGGTTTGAAAGCCAGAGTAGCAGGGGGTCTAGGGACCATGGTTTCAGGGGACAACTAGGTCAATTAACATAATAAAACATATTAAGTAAGCGTTCTGCATCCCACCTTGGTGAGTGGTGTCTGGGGTCTTAGATGCTAGCAATTGGCCATCTAAGATGCATCAACTGGTCTCAACCCAGCTGGAGTAAAGGAGAATGAAAAACACCAAAGACGCCAGGTAAATATGAGCCCAAGAGACAGAAAGGGCCACGTAAACCAGAGTCTCCATGAGCCTGAGAGCAAAAGAACTAGATGGTGCCCAGCAACCACTGATGACTGCCCTGACAGGGAACGGAACAGAGAATCCCTGATGGAGCAGGAGAACAGTGGGATGTAGACCTCAAATTCTCATAAAAAGACCAGACTTAACGGCCAGCCTGAGACTGGAGGAACCCCAGAGGTCATGGCCCGTGAACCCTCCATTCCCGACACGAACTCTTTAGACAGGGATTAGACTGGACAGAAAATGACACTAGTGAGGAGTGAGCTTCTTGGCTCAAGTAGACACATGAGATAATACGGGCAGCTCCTGCCAGGAGGCGAGATGAGAAGGCAGAGGGGGACAGGAGCTGGCTAAACGGACATGGGGAACACAGGGTGGAGGGAAGGGGTGTGCTGTCACATTAGGGGGAGAGGAGCTAGAGGTACATAGCAAGGTGTGTATAAGTTTTCATATGAGAGACTGTCTTGATTTGTAAACTTTTACTTAAAGTACAATGATTTTTTTTTTTTTTTTTTTTAAAAGGATGGGTTTCAGTCCAAATTCTGGTTCTGGTACCCTTTACGGAAATCTATGTGACCTTTATCAAGTGACTGAACATCTCTGAGCCTCAATTCCCTTCTCTATGAAAAAGAGAGAAACAGTGCCCTCATGGTGGTGTAATACTTAACACAAAGTAAACAATGAATGATAGCCACTATTATACTATACATTTTTACCTTATAATAAATTATATTATTGTATAATAAATTACTACTTTATACTAAATTGTCAAATAAGTGGAGAAGACTTAAAATAGGGCAGGATTTACAGAGGAGTTTTCATTAAAGACACGAAAAATCATTTTAACTTGGGTTACTCCTAAAGGCCAAATTCAAAAGAATATAGATGATGGAGTTGTACAGGAGAACAGGCTACATCAAAGAGTTCCTCATCAATGGAACGAGCTAGATGCCCGTGTGTCAGGAGTACTGATGAAAGGCGTCTGCCATTTCAAGTGAGCATGGTTTTAATATTTGTCCAATATTTCTTTACATCAAAAATATACTTTGCCTTTTCCTACAGAATATTATAAAACTTTATAAAACCTCTTTACTTTGCCAAATGTCATCTGTAATAGAGTTGATAGGGTAAGTTTAAGAGAAAGTACTGTGATAGGCAGAAAAACTGGTCCCCAAAAATGTCCACATCCTAATTCTCTGAAAATATGAATATGCTACTCACATGCCAAAAAGGGCTTTGCAGATATGATTAAGGTAAGATCCTGCAACGGGGAGACTGGCCTGTATTACGTGGATGTCCCCAGTGTAATCACAAGGGTCCTTAAACAGGAAAGAGGGTGACAGGAGAGTCAGAGAAGATGTGATGATGGACGGCAGCGTGAGAGATCTGAAGATACTATTCTGCTGCCTTTGAAGATACGGAAAGGGGCCACAAGCCAAGGAAGGCACGTGGTCACTAGAAGCTAGGAAAGGGATGCTCTTCAGGAACCTCCGAAAGGAATGCAGCCCTTTCAACACACTGATTTTAGACTTCAGCGAGACTGCGTCTTACATACTTTGGACATGTTGTCAGGAGGGATCAGTCCCTGGAGAAGGACACCATGCTTGGCAGAGTACAGGGTCAGTGGAAAAGAGGAAGCCCCTCAACGAGGTGGATTGACACAGTGGCTGCAACAATGAGCTCAAGCATAACAACGATTGTAAGGATGCCGCAGGACCGGGCAGTGTTTCATTCTGTTGTACATAGGGTTGCTATGGGTAGGAACCGACTCGACGGTACCTAACAACAACAACAATCTTCCAAAAAGGATCCCTGGTGGCCCAGCGGTTAAACGCTCAGATGCTAACAGAAAGGTTGGCAGTTCAACCCTACCAGCTGGTCCATGGAAGAAGGATGTGGCAGTACGCTTCTGTTAAGATGACAGCCTTGGAAACCCTATGGGGCAGTTCTACTATGTCCTTTAGGGTCGCTATGAGTTGCAATCAACTCGACTTCAACAAGTTAACCTCCAGAACCATACAATAATAAATTTGTGTTGTTTTAAGCAAGTAAGTTTGTGATGATTTGCACAGCAGCAATAGGAAACTAGTTGTTTTTGTTGTTGTTAGGTGCCATCAAGTAGGTTTCGACTCATAGCTACCCTACGTACAACAGAACAGAACACTGTCTGGTCCTGCGCCATTCTCATGATCATTACTATGTTTAAGCTCATTTTTGCAGCCACTGTGTCAATCCATCTCCTTGAGGGTCTCCCTCTTTTTCACTGACCCTCTATTCTACCAAACATGATGTTCTTCTCCAGGCACTGGTCCCTCCTGAAAACATGTCCAAAGTACGTGAGACAAGGTCTTGCCATCCTTGCTTCCAAGGAGCATTCTGGCTGTACTTCTTCCAAGACAGATTTGTTCCTTCTTCTGAGTGCCCATGGTATATTCAATATTCTTCACCAACACCGTAATTCAAAACTGCCAATTCTTCTTCAGTCTTCCTTATTCACCGTTCAGCTTTTGTATGCATATGAGGTGGCTGAAAATAGTCCTCAAAAGTGACATTTTCACACTTTAACACTTTCAAGAGATCTTTTGCAGCAGATTTGCCCAATGCAATACACTGCTTGATTTCTTGACTGCTGTTTCCATGGGCGTTGATTGTGGATCTAAGTAAAACGAAATCCTTGACAACTTCAGTATTTTCTCTGTTTATCATGATGTTGTTCACTGGTCCAGTAGTGAGGATTTTTGTTTCCTCTATGTTGAGGTGTAATCCATACTGAAGGCTGTGGTCTTTGATGTTCAACAGTAAGTACTTCAAGATCTCTTTGTTTTCAGCAAGTGAGGCTGTGTCATATGTATATCACAGGTTGTTACTGACTCTTCCTCCAACCCTGATATCACATTCTTCTACGCATAGTCAGATTTGCTCAGCACACAGGCTGAATAAGTATGGTGAAAGGATACAATCCTGATGCACACCTTTCCTGATTTTAAGCCACTCACTATTCTCTTGTTCTGTTCTGCCTCTTGGTCTGTGAACTGGTTCCCCATGAGCACAATTAACTGTTCGGGAATTCCCATTCTTCACAACATTATCCATAATTTATTATGATCCACATAGTCGAACGCCTCTGCACAGTCAATAAGACAAAGGTAAACATCTTTCTGGTATTCTCTGCTTTCAGCCAAGATCCATCTGACATCATCAATGATATCCCTCATTCCACGTCCTCTTCTAAATCCACCTTGAATTTCTGACAGCTCTGTTGATGTAATGCTGCAACTGTTTTTGAATTATCTTCAGCAAGATTTTACTTGCATGTGATAGTAATGATGCTGTTCAATAATTTCTGCATTAAGGTGGATCACATTTCTTTGGAATGGGCACAAACATGGATTTCTTCCAGTCGGTTGGCCAGCTAGCTGTCTTACAAATTTCTTGGCATAGATGACTGAGTGTTTTCAGTATTGCACCTTTTTGTTGAAACATCTCAACTGGTGTACCACTAATCCTTGTTTTTCATCAACACCTTCAGTGCAGCTTACACTTCTTCCTTTAGTACCATGGGATCTTGATCATATGCTACTTCCTGAAATGGCTGAATGTTGACCAATTCCTTTTTGTATAGTGACTCTGTATATTCCATCTTCTTTTGATGTTTCCTGGGTCGCTCAATATTTTGCCTGTAGAATCCTTCAGTATTGCAACTTGAGGTTTGAATTTTTTCTTCAGTTCTTTCTGCTTAAGAAATTCTAAGCATGTTCTTCTCTTTTGGTTTTCTAACTCCAGGTCTTTGCACATTTCACTGTGCAAAGACAAAAAGTGTCATCTCGAGCTGCCCTTTGAAATCTTCTGTTCAGCTCTTTTACTTCATCATTTCTTCCTTTTGCTTTAGCTGCTTGATGTTCGAGAGCAAGTTTCAGGGTCTCTTTTGACATCCCTTTTGGTATTTCTTTTCTTTTGTTTTTTTGATGACCTTTTACTTTCTTCATGTATGAGGTCCTTGATGTCATACCACAACTCTGGTCTTCAGTCATCAGTGTTCAATGCATCACGTCTATTCTTGAGATGGTCTCTAAAGTCAGGCAGGATACACTCAAGGTCGTACTTTGGCTCTCATGGACTTCTTTTAATTTTCTTGAGCTTCAACTTGAATTTGCACATCAGCAATTGATAAGTCTATCCGCAGTGGGCCCCTAGTTTTGTTCTGACTGATGATATTGAGCTTTCCCATTGTCTCTTTCCCCAGGTGTGGTCAACTTGATTCCTATGTATTTCATCCAGGAGGTCCACATGTATAGTCACTGTTTATGTTGTTGAAAAAATGTATTTGCAATGAATACGTCTTTGGTCTTGGAAAATTCTATCATGCCATCTCCAGCATCATTTATATTACCAAGTCCACATTTTCCAACTACTGATTCTTCTTCTTTGTTTCCAACTTTAATGTTCCAATCACCGGTAATTACCAATGCATCTTGACTGCATGTCTGATCAATTTTAGATCAAGGAAGTTGGCAAAATTCTTCAATTTCTTCATCTTTGGCATTAGTGGTTGGTGTGTAAATGTGAATAATTGTATTAATTATATATTCTTGTAAAAAAAAAAATTCTTGTAGGCATATTGATATTATCTTACCAAGGACAGTGTCGTACTCCAGGATATACCTTGAAATGTTCTTTTTCATGATGAATGCAACGCCATTCCTCTTCAATTTGTCATTCCCAGCATAGTAGACCACATGATTAGGAAACATGTTAGTACTTAATTATCATAATGACGGAGATTAAATTTACTTGATCCACCCAATCTCAATCTACTCTCATAGCTAAATTATCAGGTAATTTTGACTTCCATGTTAATTTAAAAAAAAAATTACTCCTGTTTTATCCTTTTTCTTGATTTGATAAAGTGTTTTCTTCTCTTTCCTATATCTGGTAAGCATTAGTTCATATAAATTTCAAAAAGCAGTTTATGTGACTCAAGGGATCAGAATCAGCAAATAAGTAAAATTAAGTATGTGAATGTTAGTTCTAAAATGGTGCTTGAAAAAAAAAAATATGGAGTAATGTAAAATCACTTACAATTATACATTTTCTTGGTTACCTGAGCAGAGAAAAAAGCAGGATTTAATGAGAAACAGCGGCGTAACTGTTTCAATTAAGCATCAGGCAAGACATCAGAGAGCTAACAGATAGATTGTTCTCAAACAAGTCTCACAACAAGACAAACAAGTCTTCCATCTCACAGTTCTGGTCACTGTGGAAAATAGCTTTAAACAGGAATTTTTACTTTAATTGAATTTAACTCAGTTTTTAAACTCTAATGAATACTTGCCAAGGAGAGATTTCCTATCAACACAGAAGCTTTTAAAACTGAAGCATCTCCTGAAAAAGATTAACAACTGATAGCTGGCAGCGTCCTGCAAAATCTTGATCAGCTCTTTACTTTGTAAACAGATGAGAATGAAACATCAAAAGTGTCTGCAATACTATACGTATTTCCCCCTCTTTCTTTTTTAAGTATCACTATAAGAATGACCTGACACTAATTACCACCCATTCTAATCTTTCAACAAAACGTGGGACCTGGTGTACAGCTGCTGACCAGTGGAGTTCATGCTAAGTAGCCAAAAAACCATGTCTTTCTCTCGGCTCTCTGGGCTTGGCAGCCCTCTGTCCAAAGAATTATGCTGTAAGAAATACCATTACCATTCCCTCTCATCTAGATGAGTTTGCTATTGAGAGAGTATTATTCTGACAAAATCATCCAATCTCCCATTTTCTTCACTCCTCATCTTGGTCTGTTGAGCTAGGTAAGGGGAACATCATACAAGCATGTTGGCTAGGTAAGCTACCCATTTATTTTCATCAATCTGAGCTTGGCCCTCAACGGACTTATAAGTCTTTTTCTTTTTTTAATTTGCTTATTTATTTAAATCAATTACCTAAAGTAATTACACCAAAACTTACTCATTTTACTCAAATTCCCAACCCCATTTCATCTAATCTTTTCCTAGGAAGGCAGTGTGGAATAATAAAAGGGTCATGGCCTTTGCAATCACAAATTCCCACACCATTCTGAACTTTGGTTACTTCATCTATATAATAGGCATGAGATTACTAATATTGTACGCATATTAGAACAATTATGATATAAAAGTACATATGATAAGGAGCCCTGGTGGTGCAGTGGGTAAGTGATACAGCTACTAACCAAAAGGTCAGTAGTTCAAATCCACCAGCCACTCCTTGGAAACATCATAGGGCAGTTCTACTCTGTTCTCTAGGGTCTCTATGGGTCAGAAGAGTAGCTGCTGCTACTATTATTATCTCTGCCTTCCTTTCAGAAGATTACCTCAACTCTTTGACTGAGAATAATGAGGCAATTTGATATGAATTATTTCTCAGCTTTCCTCCTCCTCTTCACCTCAAAGATCTGTCACTGTTTAGTCTTACCTTCGTCTCCCCAATTTTTGAGAAAGGGGTTTATCTTTTTCCATTTTCAAAGTTAATCCTTCATTCTGTACCTTTGATCCCAGCCCTTCTTCCCAGCCTCTGTTTTTCGTCATTCAATCTCTTCCTCCCTGATGGTTCCTTCTGCCTAGCCTATATACAATTCAAATTTCCTCATACAAACACCTCCTGGACACCACTACAGCACTTTCATAGGACTCCTCTCAAATGACTTATCATGATCTACCCTGAATCAGAATCTATACATCTGTGTTACCTCTTAATGGATTGTAAGCTACTTAAAGGCTGGAAGTATCAAATCTACTCACACTGGTATTTTTCACAGGACCAAGAACAATGCTTTATTTATATGACAGGAAATTACTGAATAAATAAATTAACAAACCTGCAACTACAGATTTTCTGTGAACACCAAACAAGGCCTATTTGACAAACGTGCACTTTTTAGCTACTCAATTTAAATAAATCATTCTGGTAGGAGAAAAGCAAAGAAATAACAAAGCAACACAATCTTAAGTATTTTTATAATACCACTCTCCTTAAAATGCCACAACTCAAAACGATTACAATTAGAACATATATATATATCAAGCAAACAACAATCAAAAAAGAGCAAGAGTGGCAATATTAATTTCTGACAAAATACACTTTAAAGTTAAATCCACCAGAAAGGATAAGGAAGGACATTACATAATGATTAAAGGCACAATATATCAAAAAGATATAACCACATTAAATATTTACGCACCCAAGGACAGGGCTGCAAGACACATAAAATAAACTCTATCAGCATTGAAAAGTGAGATAGATCCACAAAAATACTAGGAGATGTCAACACACCACCTTCGCTGAAGGACAGGACATCCAGAAAGAAGCTCAATGAAGACACAGAAGATCTAAATGCCACAATCAACCAACCTGACCTCACAGACATACACAGAACACTCCACCCAACAGCAACCAAGAGTACTTTCTTTTCTATTGCACATGGAACATTCTCTAGAATAGATCACTTATTAGGTCATAAAGCAAGCCTTAGCAGAATCCAAAACATTGAACTATTACAAAGCATCTTCTCTGACCATAAGGCCATAAAAGTAGACATCAATAACACAAAAAGCAGGGAAAAGAAATCAAACGCTTGGAAACTGAACAATAGCCTGCAAAAAATGAATGGGTTATAGAAGAAATTAAGGACGGAATTAAAAAATACAAAGAATCCAATAAGAATGAAAACACTTCCTATCAGAACCTTTGAGACACAGTGAAAGCAGTGCTCAGAGGTCAATTTATGTCAATAAATGCATACAAAAAGAAAAACGGGCCAAAATCAAAGAATTATCCCTACAACTTCAACAAATAAAAAAAGAGAGCAACAAAAAAAACCCATCAGGTACCAGAAGAAAACAAATAATAAAAATTAGAGCAGAACTAAATGAAATTGCTGTTGTTCTTAGGTGCCGTCGAGTCGGTTCCAACTTATAGCAACACTATGCACAACAGAAGGAAACACTGCTCGGTCCTGAGCCATCCTTACAATCGTTATTGTACTTGAGCTCATTGTTGCAGCCACTGTGTCAGGCTACCTCGTTGAGGGTCTTCCTCTTTTCCGCTGACCCTGTACTCTGCCAAGCATGATGTCCTTCTCCAGGGACTGATCCCTCCTGACAACATGTCCAAAGTATGTAAGACACAGTCTCGCCACCCTTGCTTCTAAGGAGCATTCTGGTTGTACTTCTTCCAAGACAGATTTGTTCGTTCTTTTGGCAGTCCATGGTATATTCAATACTCTTCGCCAGCACCACAATTCAAAGGCGTCAACTCTTCTTCAGCCTTCCTTATTCATTGTCCAGCTTTCACATGCATATGATGTGACTGAAAATACCATGGCTTGGGTCAGGTGCATCTTAGTCTTCAGGGTGACATCTTTACTCTTTGGCACTTTAAACAGGTCCTTTGCAGCGGATTTACCCAATGCAATGCGTCCTTTGAATTACTGACTGCTGCTTTCCATGGCTGTTGATTGTGGATCCAAGTAAAATGAAATCCTTGACAACTTCAATCTTTCCTCCGTTTATCATGATGTTGCTCATTGGTCCAGTTGTGAGGATTTTTGTTTTCTTTATGTTGAGGTGCAATCCATACTGAAGGCTGTGGTCTTTGATCTTCAATAATAAGTGCTTCAAGTCCTCTTCACTTTCAGCAAGCAAGGTTGTGTCATCTGCATAACGCAGGTTGTTAATAAGTCTTCCTTCACTCTGATGCCCCTTTCTTCTTCATGTAGTCCAGCTTCTCAGATCATCTGCTCAGCATACAGATTGAATAGGTATGGTGAAAGGATACAACCCTGACGCACACCTTTCCTCGTTTTAAACCAATCAGTATCCCCTTGTTCTGTCCGAACAACTGCCTTTTGATCTATGTAAAGCTTCCTCATGAGCACAATTAAGTGTTCTAGAATTCCCATTCTTTGCAATGTTATCCCTAATTTGTTATGATCCACAGAGTCGAATGCCTTTGCGTAGTCAATAAAACACAGGTCAACATCCTTCTTGTATTCTCTGCTTTCAGCCAGGATCCATCTGAAATCAGCAATGATATCCCTGGTTCCACATCCTCTTCTGAAACCGGCCTGAATTTCTGGCAGTTGCCTGTCGATATACTGCTGCAGCCGTTACCGAATGATCTTCAGCAAAATTTTGCTTACGTGTGATATTAATGATACTGTTCTATAATTTCCACATTCGGTTGAATCACCTTTCTTGGGAATGGGCATAAATATGGATCTCTTCCAGTCAGTTGGCCAGGAAGCTGTCTTCCATATTTCTTGGCACAGACAAGTGAGCACCTCCACTGCTGCATCTGTGTCTTGAAACATCTCAATTGATCTTCCATCAATTTCTGGAGCCTTGTTTATCGCCAATGCCTTCAGAGCAGCTTGGACTTCTTCCTTCAGGACCATCAGTTCCCAATCCCCCATGTGTCTGTCAGTTTGTTGTACTGTGGGGGCTTCCATGTTGCTGTGATGCTGGAAGCTATGCCACCGGTATTCAGATACCATCAGGGTCACCCATGGAGGATAGGTTTCAGCTGAGTTTTCAGACTAAGACAGACTAGGAAGAAGGACCCGGCAGTCTACTTCTTAAAAGCATTAGCCAGTGAAAAACTTATGAATAGCAGTGGAACATTCTCTGATATAATGCTGGAAGATGAGCCCCCCAGGTTGGAAGGCACTCAAAAGATGACTGGGGAAGAGCTGCCTCCTCAAATTTGAGTAGAGTTGACCTTAATGATTTGGATACAGTAAAGCTTTTGAGACCTTCATTTGCTGATGTGGCACGATTCAAAATGAGAAAAAACAGCTGCAAACATCCATTAATAATCGGAACCTGGAATGTACGAAGTGTGAATCTAGTAAAACTGGAAATCATCAAAAATGAAATGGAATGCATAAACATCGATATCCTAGGCATTAAGGAACTGAAATGAACTGGCATTGGCCATTCTGAGTCGGACAATCATATAGTCTCCTATGCTGGGAATGACAACTCGAAGAGGAATGGTGTTGCATTCATTGTCAAAAAGAACTTTTCAAGACAATATCCAAACGCCTACAAGGAAGACCAGTTAAAACAACTATTATTCAAAATTATGTAGCAACCATTAGGGCCATGGATGAAGAAATAGAAGACGTCTATCAGGTGCTGCAGTCTGAAATTGACTGAACATGCAGTCAAGATGCATTGATAATTACTGGTGATTGGAATGCAGAAGTTGGAAACAAAGAAAAAGGATCAATAGTTGGAAAATGTGGCCTTGGTGATAGAAACAATGCGGGAGATCAAATGATAGAATTTTGCAAGACCAACGACTTCTTCATTGCAATCACCTGCTTTCACCAACATAAACGGCGACTATACACATGGACCTCGCCAGATGGAACACACAGAAATCAAACTGACTGCATCTGTGGAAAGAGAAGATTTCTTGGAAAAGCTCTATATCATCAGTCAGAACAAGGCCAGGGGCTGACTGTGGAAAAGACCATCAATTGCTCATATGCAAGTTCAAGCTGAAACTGAAGAAAATCAGGAAGTCCACGAGAGCCAAAATATGATCTTGAGTACATCTCACCTGAATTTAGAGACCATTTTATAAGAATGGATTTGATGCATTGAGCAGTAGTGACCAAGGACCAGATGAGTTGTGCAATGACATCAAGGACACCACAGATGAAGAAACCAAGAGATCGTTGAATAGACAGGACAGAAAGAAAAGACCAAGATGGATGTCAGAGGAGACTCTGAAACTTGCTCTCGAACGTCGAGCAGCTAAAGCAAAAGGAAGAATTGATGAAGTAAAAGAACAGAAGATTTCAAAGGGTGTCTAGAGAAGACAAAGTAAAGTAATATAATGACATGTGCAAAGAGCTGGAGATGGAAAACCAAAAGGGAAGAACACGCTTGGCATTTCTCAAGCTGAAAGAACTGAAGAAAAAAATCAAGCCTCGAGTTGCAACAGTGAAAGATTCTATGGGGAAAATATTAAATAACACAGGAAGCATCAAAAGAAGATGGAGGGAATACGCAGAGTCATTATACCAAATGAAATAGAAAACAGAAAAACAATTGAAAGAATTAACAAGACCAAAAGCTGGTTCTTTGAAAAAAATCAAGAAAATTGATAAACCATTGGTCAAATTGACAAAAGAAAAACAGGAGAGTAAGCAAATAAGCGGAATAAGAAATGAGACGGGCGATATTACAACAGACCCAACTGAAATTAAAAGAATCACATCAGATTACTTATGAAAATTTGTACTCTAATAATTTTGAAAACCTAGAAGAAATGAATTCCTAGAAACACACTACCTACCTAAACTAACACAAACAGAGGTAGAACAACAAAATAGACCCATAACAAAAGAAGAGATTGAAAAGGTAATCAAAAACTCCCAACAAAAAAAAAAGCCCTGGCCTGGACAGCTTCACTGCAGAGTTCTACGGAACTTTCAGAGAATTAACGCCTCTACTACTAAAGGTATTTCAGAGCATAGAAAAGCACGGAATACTCCCAAACTCATTCTATGAAGCTACCATATCTCTGATACCAAAACCAGGTAAGACACCACAAAAAAAGAAAATTACAGACCCACACGTGAACTTAGATAGAAACATCCTCCACAAAATTCTAGCCAATAGAATTCAACAACATATCAAAAAAATAATTCACCATGACCAAGTGGGATTCATACCAAGTATGCAGGATATTTCGACATTAGGAAAACAATTAATGTAATCCATCATATAAATGAAACAAAAGACAAGAATTGCATGATTTAGAAAAGGCATTTGACAAAGTTCAACACCCATTCATGATAAAAAAAACTCTCAGCAAAATAGGAATAGAAGTAAAATTCCTCAACATATTAAAGGGCATTTATACAAAGCCAATATCTAACATCATCCTAAATGGAGAGAGCCTGAAAGCATTCTCCTTCAGATCGGGAATCAGACAAGGATGCCCTGTGTCACCGCTCTTATTCAACATTGTGCTGGAGGTCCTAGCCAGAGCAATTAGGCAAGATAAAGAAATAAATGGCATCCAGATTGGCAAGGAAGAAGTAAAAGTATCTCTATTTGCAGATGACATGATCTCATACACAGAAAACCCTAAGGAATCCTCAAGAGAACTACTGAAACTAATGGAATAGTTCAGCAGAGTATCGGGTTACAAGATAAACACACAAAAATCAGTTGGATTCCTCTGCACCAACAAAAAGAACATGGAAGAGGAAATCACCGAATCAATGTCATTTACAGTAGCCCTCAGAAAGATAAAATAGTTAGGAATAAATCTTACCAGAGATGTAAAAGACTTATACAAAGAAAACTACAGAACACTTCTGCCAGAAACCGAAAGAGACCTACATAAGTGGAAAAACATACCTTGCTCATGGATAGGAAGACTTAACATTATAAAAATGTCTATTCTACCAAAAGTAATCTATACGTTTAGTGCAATTCCAATCCAAATTCTAATGACATTCATTAATGAGATGGAGAAAGAAATCACCAACTTCATACGGAAGGGAAAGAGGCCCCAGATAAGTAAAGCATTACTGAAAAAGAAGAACAAAGTGGGAGGTCTTACTCTACCTGATTTCAGAACCTATTATACCGCCACAGTAGTCAAAACACCCTGATACAAGAAAAGATACATAGACCAATGGAACAGAATTGAGAATCCAGACATAAATATATCCACATATGACTAGTTGATATTTGACAAAAGCCCCAAAACAGTTAAATGGGGGAAAAGACAGTCTCTTTAACAAAGGGTGCTGGCATAACTGGATATCCATCCTCAAAAAAATGAAACAAGACGCATATCTCACTCCATGCACACAAACAAGCTCAAAATGGATCCAAGACCTAAATATAAAATCTAAAAGTATAAAAGTCATGGAAGAAAAAATTGGGACATGTTACAAGCCCCAATACATGGCATAAATAGTATACAAAACATTACTAACAATGCAGAAGAAAAACTAGATAACTGGGAACTCCTAAAAATCAAACACCTATGCTCATCCAAAGACTTAACCAAAAGAGTAAAAAGAGTACCTACCAACTGGCAAAAAGTTTTTAGCTATGACATTTCTGATCAGCACCTGATCTCTAAAATCTATATGATACTGCAAAAACTCAACTACAAAAAGACAATAACCCAATTAAAAAATGGGCAAAAGATATGCACAGACACTTCACTAAAGAAGACATTCAGGTGGCTAACAGATACATGAGGAAATGCTCACGATCATTAGCCATTAGAGAAATGCAAAGCAAAACTATAATGAGATTTCATCTCACTCCAACAAGGCTGGCATTATTCCAAAAACCAGAAAACAATAAATGTTGGAGAGGTTGTACAGAGACTGGAACACTTATACACTATTGGTGGGAATGTAAAATGGTACAAAAACTTTGGAAATCAATTTGGCGCTTCCTTAAAAAGCTAGAAATAGAACTACCATGTGATCCAACAATCCTACTCCTTGGAATATATCCTAGAGAAATGAGCTTTACACAAACTGATGTAGGCACACCCATGTTCATTGCAGCACTGTTTACAACAGCAAAAAGATGGAAGCAACCAAGGTGCCCATCGACAGATGAACGGATAAATAAACTATGGTATATTCACACAATGGAATACTAAGCATCGATAAAGAACAGCGATGAATCTGTGAAACATTTCGTAACATGGAGGAATCTGGAAGGCATTAGGCTGAGTGAAATTAGTCAGTTGCAAAAGGACAAATATTGTGTATCAGCACTATTATAAGAATTCAAGAAATAGTTCAAACAGAGAAGAAAACATTTTTTGATGGTTACAAGATGGGGGAGGGAGGGGGGAGGGAGGGAGGTAGGGAGGGAGGGAGAGCAGTATTCACTAATTAGATAGTAGATAAGAACTACTTTAGGTGACAGGAAAGACAACACCACAATACAGGCGAGGACAGCACAACTGGACTAAACCAAAAGCAGTTTCCTGAATAAACTGAATGCTTTGAAGGCCAGTGTAGCAGGGGTGGGGGTTTGGGGACCATGGTTTCTGGGGACATCTAAGTCAATCAGCACAATAAAATCTATTAAGAAAACATTCTGCATCCCACTTTGGAGAGTGGCATCTGGGGTCTTAAATGCTAGCAAGCGGCCAAGTAAGCAGCCATCTAAGATGCATCAATGGGTCTCGACCCACTTGGAACAAAGGAGAATGAAGAACACCAAAGACACAAGGTAGTTATAAGTCAAAGAGACAAAAAGACCACATAAACCAGAGACTACATCAGCCTGAGACTAGAAGAACTAGATGATGCCCGGCTACAACCAATGACTGTCCTGACAGGGAACACAGCAGAGAATTCCTGAAGGAGCAGGGCAGCAGTGGGATGCAGACCCCAAATTCTCATAAAAAGACCAGACTTAATGCTCTGACTGAGACTAGAAAGGCTGCAGTGGTCATGGCCCCCAGACCTTCTGTTGGCCCAGGACAGGAACCATTCCTAAAGCCAACTCTTCAGACAAGGATTGGACCGGTCAATGGGTTGGACAGGGATGCTGGTGAGGAGTGAGCTTCTTGGATCAGGTGGGCACTTGAGACTATGCTGGAATCTCCTGACTCGAGGGGAGACGAGAGAGTTCAGGGGGTTAGAAGCTGGCAAAATGGACACGAAAGGAGAGAGTGAAGGGAGACAGTGGGCTGTCTTATTAGGGGGAAAGCAATTGGGAATATGTAGCAAGGTGTATATAAGTTTTTGTGTGAGACTGACTTGATTTGTAGATTTTCACTTAAAACACGACAAAAATTAAAAAAAATTTTTTTAAGTTTTCAGGGTCATCTGTTACATTTTTAAGTAAAAATCCATTGGTATGTAATTATCTGAGTAAACTGTAATTTTTTACTGAATAAATTACACATGGTACTTAAACATGTAAACTGGAATTCAAATGTATTTTTATAGCCCTGAACTAATGAGCTGACATCAGCGGGAGGTGCTAAGAAGATAGTGACAGACCCTTCACATTTTAGGAACTGACATTCAATGTTTCAGTTATTCTCAAGTGAGTCTAAAGTCCATGACATAGAAGTCATCTGTAATTTGACTAAGGCAACAAAGGCCACAGTTGACGAAAAGGAAGTGACAAAAGAGTTCAGACGGTTGATCGTGTCGTGTTCAGTCTGCTCCAGCGTCCATGTATTATTGTATTAGCAGTGACTCTTGTGAAAAAACAACAAAATTTTTCTCTCTTTGTAGGGCAAAGAAAAAATCGCCTGCTATTGCTGATGATGGAAGTAAAGGAGTCCAAGAAACTGCCACAAAAGTGGAGTTTGAGAGACATTAAAGAGCCAAATACCTGAACTGCCAGTGCTCAGCTCTGTAATGGGAATGAGTCTGCCATGCATTCCATATTAACACAGGACAAAAATCACAGGGCTGTTTAAGCACGTTCTCCAGCCAGAATTTCTTATAGAGCTTTCTAAATGGTTTTAGGCCTATACATACATAAAGGCTGCTTAAATTTTCAGCTTTATTTTACTGAAGTTCATGAAAGAAATAACATGTAGCGTGCATGTCCTGGTTCTGTCTTTATTTCCTGGCTGTTTTTGTGCCTCAATTTTCCATTCTTTGAAATAGAAATAATACATAGCTTACGGGGCTGTCATCAGAACTCAGACTGAAATCAGGTAATGTGTACAGTGTTTAAGGTTTCCAAAAGTCTATTTCATGAGGATTTTATTAAATATTGTAGACGCTCAATAAATGGCACACTGCAAGTGCTTTATAGCGCTGGTGCTCGAGTAGATACAGGGACCCCCGAGGAGTACAGTGTAGTGGATATTTTCAGTGTTCTCCAATCATCCTGTAAGTCTGTTTTTCTTCCCTTTTTCTCTGAAGCTGTTCTTTCGGCACAGGTGTCCCACCCACTCTCCTCCAGCCATTTAATGGGATCTACGCTCTGGTTTCTGGCTGCAGACAAGTCCCGCGCCTGCACCAGCTTAGGCACCAGCGCTACAAAATAAAGAAAGACGGGGTTTAAACAGGGGGCAGCGAAATGACAGAAAGGAGACTTTGGCTAATGAAGAATTCAGACAGGACGGGATGTTTCCCCTTCTCCCGCTCAGGAGGTACCGCAGCAGTCTAACTGGCTAGCCTTTGTTGGAGAGCAGCTGAGGTTAGCTGCCATCAAGTCAGCTCCGACTCGTGGCAACCTCATGTACAAAAGAACGAAACGGTGCCCAGTCTTGGGTCCTCTTCCTGACGTTTGGTATATTTGAGTCTACTGTTACAGCTACTATGTCACTCCATCCCATTACAGCTCAGTTTCACATAGAAAGGTAAGTTTACTTTTGAGATTAAAACATTTACAAACATCTCCAGGTACAGGACAGCTTAGAACAAAAAGTATGCCATCAGGAAACTGCTATATTGGTTCAAGTCATCTACTATAAAATAAAAGGTTCTTCTGGCCAGTAGAGGCAGGAAAAGAAGGTAGTTCTAAGAGTGACCCTCACTCTTACTATTCCCATGGTTAGGCCTTCTTAAAACAATGGATCACAGAGGGAACATCCCCTGCAAGTGAAAAATCTAGTTTACTTTAGAAACTACTATCTTCTATGTAACCCTGCCTAATAACATAATTCCATTTTTATGTGATTTAATTTTTAATTTATATATTTACCAAATTTGGCTACCATCTCCAGCAGATGATAAAGACGCATAGTCAAACGTCCTCTGAACAATGTACGAAATTAAGAGTACAGGCTGTGGAGACAATTCACCCTTTATGGACTCACCTTTCTCTTATGGGGCCTGTTTTCTCATTTATATAATACTTTTCTTTTAATAAAGGGTTTAACCATGTATAAATTAAAAAAAAAAAAAAAAAAGCTCTACTCAATGAAAGGATGTATTAGAAATGTGCGTGTGTGTTTCAGTACTTATTGACACTACCATAACTTTAATTCATATTCATTGTGGGGTGGATAATATTTACTGTTTTGATTAAACCTCTAACAACAGCAAGTTTTTATGGAACGGTCACTGTGTAGCTGACACTGTGCTATTTTAATACTTCATATACTGTCTCCGTTGCTACTCACAATGCTCTATGAGATATATTATCCCCAATTTACAGATAGAGAAATTAGGTCTCAGAAAGATTTTGGAATTACCTGAAGTCACTTAGCAGGTAAGCGACAAATCTGTACCCAGAACTCTCTGACTTGCAGGTCTCTTAATTACTTAATCTCTTAATTATACTATAGTTTCTCTGATAGGTGGAAACAAAAGGATGAAGCAATCTGCCAAAGCAAGTTAGATAATCTTAAGAAAACAGACTCCCAATTTCTGCAAGTACTAAATTATAATATCTGACAATTCAATAATCAAATTGGCCTTTATTTGCCAAATCTAAATCATAGTCTTTTCTTTTAGCTCTATTAGACCTAATGAAAAGGCTGAATCTGGGACAACCTCTTACCTGTGTTGCTATCTCCACTCTCCAGAGACGGTTTACTGCCTTCTGACGGATTGTTCATTTTTGAATCTACAATAAATCAGAGGTGAATTAGGTTTTAAAAATATTGGGGATGGGGTTGTGGATGCCAAATTGTGATAGGGGAAAGGGTTAATAATAATGACTAATGTAATAATCATACAATTCAAGGATAACACAGCGCATATGTGTCAAAGGTAAAACGTAGGGAATTATGACAAAAAGGTTATCTGAAAGAAATTCAGGATTCCCTGGACCTTAAAGTGACCCAGAAATAAATCACCTTATTGAAAGATCTTAAGAGTCTTCTAAGAAAGATAACATATATCTAACTTGAAAAAAAAATATTAAAGTATGATATATATATATATACTTTATTACATAAAGCATAATCTATAATATATAAATGCTTTATAATATAAACTTTAAAATATGTTAAAGAAACAAAGTTGGGGGGGGAAGCACTTTGAAAACTAAAAAAAAAAAAAAAAAATTCCAAAATAAAGGGTTTTTCTTTTTCATAAGCAAAGATATTCATTAATTGTTATCGGAAATAATTCACTGGTAACTCTGAAAACAGATGGGACAGTAGTAACTCAACCTAAAAAAAAAAATTTAAGAAAAATACCTCCATAGTAACTCATCCCCCACAAACCACATGAAACAAGTGTCAAAATCAGAGTATATCAAATTCACACCTTAATCTTAAACCAGTACAAGAAGTTGTACCACAAGGCATAAAAACATCTAATCCATCTAATATCCATCAAATAATCCATCTAGTAATTTCAAATCTGAATTACAACCACAGCTACTTAAAACTTAAACTAGCCTAGTACCCCAAATGAGCCTGCTCGATACGGGTTTCCTTCTTGTAGGGTTATCTATTTAATGAAGGTTTCCACAGTAATAAGCAATAGCAGGTATTCCGGAAGATGTATACAAGACAAGAGGCGAGGCAAGGACACATCCGCACTTCTCCCTCTTTCAAAGGGCCAAAAACTGAATACACATTATATAAATATCCTACTTCACATCTGCAAACTGAAACTTAACATTATAAATAATCAAACAAGTTTATTATCAAACAAGTTCTGCCTTTTCTCCCACCAGGCTAAGAACCATTTAACTACAGTTATTAACAGACAACAAATACTTAAATACGCTGTATTTGCTTTTAGAACTTGGAGCACATTTTGTCATCTGTTTAAATACTTAACTAGGAAATCAAAACAACTGTTATACAGAAGTCTCAAGGAAGTTGTCCACGGCTGCCTTAACCACACGCCTAAGTGACGAAAAAGAATCAGGAGTCCTTCCCCCATGAATTCCATCTCTAGCCTAGAAGCTGTAGGGTAGTTTTTATAAGATACTAGTTTTTGTAACAGATGTTTATCTCATGAGCTTGGGCAGTTCTACTGTGACTCTGGTTTTCCTCAGATGTTCAGAGGGTTCAAATATGTGTGTTTATGGCCTTAAATGAGGGCAAAAGCAGTTCTATAGCTTCCTCCCCCCACCCCCGAATGAAGGCACTGTTTAGTTATTATAACAGAGAAGCTGTCCAGAAAAACTTAAATAGCATCTGAAAGTACACTAAGGTTTGAAAGGAACAGGTGGACAGACTTAGTGAAAATCAGCTTTCTGAATGACTTAACAAGAATTTTATGAAAGTCAAAAATCCTAAGAAATGCAGTAGAATATACCATTAAGCATACACCCTGCTCAGTGTTTCCCTTAGAATTTAAAAATTAAAAAAAAAAAAAAAAGATGAGTCAGTTAACATTTATAAAATAGGTAACAATTTTCCCACATATGTGGATACCATAAAAACAAAAGAGAGGTAAGTCTTAAAAAGTCATGAGCCTGACCTTGTACAATTCCTATCCTAATTTCCACGTCTATAAATTAAAGACTATGTCACAGACCTTGTGGATCTTCTAAGGTTCTTCTACTGAACTGTCAAAGAGTTTCAAAGGCATTTATTAAAATTACTTCACCAAAAAATAAATGAAACAATAAAATTCTGATTAACTAACTAAGAACAATGACGAAAAGATTGTTTAAATGATATTTACCGTTACTTAAAAGGAATACAGACACAATTTTTTATTTTAAAATATATTGCTAAAAATATTTCAGAAAAGTATCTTCCTTTTCTTTCCTTTCTTGAGTTTCTATCTTAGTAGATAGAGACAAGCTCTTTTTTGATACTTGAAGATTTTTCTCTCTGGGCAATACCAAAATTATCTGTATCTGACACTGAGATGACTGTATCTAATAAGTCTAATACCCAGTATACAAGGTGGTCTTGGGTTGAATTCTTGGCATCAATTTGTTGTTTTTGCCATTCATTCATTTTCTTTTTTTTTTTTTTCTGTACAAATACTACAGACCCTGGGTTTGGGCCAAGCCTTCTGTCTAAGACTTCAAACATTTTCAGAACTAACATTTCATCTCTGGCAACAATGCAGGAAACTGGGGCAGCCGCAATTTTCAAGTGGAGAAGATGACATCCAGGAAAAAAAGTAATTTGTAAAGGTTTTAACGATAAGATACCCCTGTCCTGGAGATCACATCCTTGAACTATCCAGGTGACCAAAGTAACCACATAAAGGTTCTAATAATCGTACATCTAAACAGGCAAAAACCAACACAAAACATGGCCACCAGGAGCCACCATAGTGTCTCAATCTATGTTAAATCTGAATCACCAAAGATGGTTCAAATATTCAAACTGGACATCATCTTCCCCAAAAGGTTTGTTGTTCTATAGTGAAAATTGTAAAACTAGGATTTCCAATACTTAAAATTATAGTTTTCTGAAGGACATAGTTGACTTCAAAAGATAAAAAAAAGATGGGTAATATTAGGCATAATGTTAAAACAATTAATAGTTTCTAAAACCTGGAAATTGATCAATAGTCCTAGTATGGTAACCACTGCAATTACCCTCTACATCAGTATTTATGGGAACAATTCTGTACTAAGGCTCCACCTTATTTCTCACTAAGCCATTTTAGATTTTGTATAGGACATTTGTATTAAGTATGCAAAACATTTTAATTAACATGTATATATTATTAGGTACAGTTTATAGCTTGGTTTCATATTTAGAGTGTTTTTAGAACTACATGCTCTCGACAGAAATTTCCAAAAAGCAAAAATGTCACCCTTTCAAGCTAACTTCTAAATCCACAGTATTTACTGCGAATATCCGCTGAACCAGAAGCTAGTCACAGGGAGGGACTGAGAGCAAACTCAAGCATGCTTGTGCTCTGCAAATGCCTTCCACCTTCCCTGCTCCACTGGCCACCCCGCCCCCTCCGGACCAGGTTGCATATGCGATTAAGCATTTATGCATAGTCAACCCTACACAGGCTATTTCCATATTAAAGCTCATAAGAAAGAAGTGTGCTGGTACCCACCTAGAACATAGTCACTGCAGTCCAGCATTGCTGTGAAATCTTCTAGAGGTCCAAACCGTCCAAAGCAAGGAAGAACAGGTAGCGGTTTGGGGAGGGAGAAAGAAGGTACTACTATTTCTCACAAACCTACGCTATGTTCTTAACAGAACAAGGTGGGGGGTGGGAAGTGGATGGAGGGGGGAAGCAAAATACAACTTCAGTTACACCATAGCAATCTTCAACTGAATAAGGAAACTTCAGTTGCTCAGAGGAGTTTTAGCCTCTCCTACCAGCTTGGACTGACATTGTCAAGGCAACTGAAGCATGAAAAGTTCCCCTTTTTGTAATAAAATAGAAACAAAGATTGCAGCTGGCAGTTTCCATAATGAAGCTTAATCAGTATGCGCGTGATTAGGGCCTTATGCAAATCTCTCCTAGTTAGCACAGCAGCCAGTACTTTGAAGTCCAGGAACAATTCATTTACAGAATACACTGAAAGCACTCCCTGCATAATTTAAATCGTTACATAAATATTTATCAGCTTATTTGCATATTAATTGGCAGTGCATGAAGGGAAAAATTATCTCCTGAGTGCCAGCATAATAATTAGGAGGATAAAATAAGTTTTCTTCCAATGGCCTGGCTTCTCGGACCTAACTTGAGCTAGTGCTGGGGCAGAAGGGAGGGACAGGAGACAGAGTTCTGTTAAAATGCCCCTGAAATGACACGTACAAATTAGAAACAACTCTACAGACTTAAGCACCTTTAATCTTATTCCTGCCAGCAACAATGACTTCAGTAATAAGAGGATTTGCAAAAAGCTTTCTACACAATCCAAGTAATCCCAAGGAAACAATTAGCAAGGTAGAAGCAGAACACAGGGCTGTCAAGATGGTGCAAGTCTACTGATAGGAAATTTTCCAAATGTTAACACAAACTGTCAGGAGAAAGTCCTGCTTTAAACAAGGCATCAGAATAAATCCGGAAGCAGCACAGGACCTAAAGGTGCCTTCAGAGTATGAAAATTATCTACAAATATTTTTAAAATACTAAATGAACAGGACAGATTAGTTGAATGCTACATATTATGTAGTACCCCCCCCACCTCCCACAAAATCAATCTCAAGTAGAAGACAGTCTGTTACCTACAATATGCAGAGTCAAAAAATGAGTCCTGTAAATTGTGTAATTACTTAGTATGTGTGTACACACACACACACACACACACACACACACACCTTTCCAAGGAGCAGCTTACTGGATTCCAACTGCTGACCTTTTGGTTAGCAGCCATGTTCCTAACCAGTGTGCCAAGCGAAACTCGTTGCCATCGAGTCGAATCCAACTCATAATGACCCTATGTGTCTATGTGTCTGTGTGTGTGTGTGTGTGTGTGTGTGTGTGTGTCTAACCCTTACTAAACAGTATTCAAATTAAAGCGGATTTACAAGGTAAAACATCAACCCAAAACTTTTCAGGCATTACAATATGAAAACGTTACATCCTAAGCATCATAGACAATTCAAGAGAAGGCTTAACAAACACCCTACAAAGTAGGCATTTTCACTCTCTCCCTTATTTTTATTGGTGATAAATATGTATATAAACAAAGCATCAGCCATTTCAACGTTTTTTACATGTACAATTCAGAAACATTATGTTCATCATGTTGAGCAACCATCACCTTAACAGAGGCTCAGTGCCCTCTAAGCAATGACTCTCTTTCCCCCTCCCTCCCACCCTTGATAACCACTAATAAGCTTCGGTCTCTCAACATTTGCCGATTCTAGATATTTCATATAAGTGGGACCATACAATCTTTGTCGATTTCACCCAGTATAATATTCTCAAGGTTCATCCATGTTGTAGTATCAAGATCAGCAGCCCACCTGCCATCTTGAATAGAAAAGGGGTTGTGCCTACCACCTTCTGTGATATAGGGACTAACTCCCTGTGATTAAGCCATCTCCTTATTAGGTAACTGACTTCCCATCTTTAAGCTATCTCCTTATTTAGATACGCTGCCAGTTCAGACTCAGTTAAGAAAAACAAGAGGCTGGGGTCTCAAGACCAGTTGAGACTGGCAAGAACCAGGTCTGGCCCACCTGACATAGGCAGTACGTAAGAGCATGACCTTTGGACAACCTACTGATGTCAGAGGCTGAAAAAACACCCTTTCTATGTCCCAGATGTGGACAAAACGCCATCTTTGTGCCCCCCCCCCCTTCAGACTGAGCAGCTGCAGAAGACCAGACTTCCCCAGAAACGCCTTTTCGGGCCAAACCAATCGGCAAGCTGACTCCACCTTGAAGGGTTTCTGAAGACTCCAGACCCAATTTACTTTACCCATATAAACCCCTTGAGCTATTGTCTGAGGAGCCATCTTGACAACACAAGTCCTGGTGTGCTCCTTTACTTGGCCAACTAAATAAAGCTTCTTCTTTCACTTTCATTCGCTTTGTGTCTTTATAGGGTCGCCAAGCAGACCTGGGCAAGTCTAGTTACATTTTGTATCAAGACTTTATTTCTTTCTCTTTATGGTTGAGTACTAATCCATTAAAAGGAGCTCTGTTGGTGCAGTGGTTAAGTGCTCGGCTGCTAACCAAAGCACTGGCAGTTCGAATCCACCAGCAGTTCTATGGAAGAAAGATGTAGCAGTCTGGTTCCGTAAAGATTTACAGCCTTGGAAACCCTAGTGTTGTTGCTGTTGATAGATGCCATCCAGTCAGTTTAGAACCGCCCCATACTAATCCATTTTATGCACGTACCACCTTTTGTTTATTCATGCATCTGCTGATGGACATCTAGGTTGCTTCCATCTTTTCGCTATTGTGAATAGCTGCAATGAACAACGATGTAAAACTGCCTGTTTGCATTTCTGCTTTCAATTCTTTTGGATATATACCTAGGAGTGGAATTGCTGGATCATATTTTTTATGGTAGCTAATTCAGGAGCCCTGGTGGTGCAGTCATTAAGAGCTCAGCTGCTAACAAAAAGGGCTACAGTTCAAATCCACCAGCCTCTCCTCGGAAACTCTACGGGGCAGTTCTACTCTGTCCTATAGGGTCGCTACGAATGGGAATGGGAATCGACTCAACGGAAATGGGTTTGGTACTTTGGTTGATACAGTAATTCCAGGACAATCATGCTTGGTAAAGTAGAGGGTCAGTGGAAAAAAGAGGAAAACCCTCAACGAGAAGGAATAACACAGTAGCTACAACAATGGGCTCAAACATAGCAACAATTGTGAGGATGGTGCAGAACTGGGCAGCGTTTCGTTCTGTTGTACATAGGGTTTCTATGAATTGGAACTGGCTCAACAGGATCTAGTAACAACAATGGTAATTCCATGTTTAATTTTTGGAGGAACCACAAAACTGTATTGTGGCTATACCATTTTATACTTCCATCAGCAAAGGATGAGGGTTCCAGTTTCTCCACATCCTCACCAACACCTGTTGTTTTGTTTGTTTTTATCGCAGCCATCTCAGAGGGGTGAAGTGATAGTTCACTGTGGTTGTGATTTGCTTTTTCCTAATGACTAATGATGGCAAACATCTTTTCATATGCTTATACATTTGCTTTGCTGAACTATCTATTCAGGTTCCTAGCCTGTTTTTTGACTGGGTTGTCTTTTTTGTTAGGTTGCCCGAGTTCTTAATATTTTCTGGATATTAAACCCTTATCAGATATGTGGTTCCCCAAAATTTTCTCCCAATCTGTAGGCTGTCCCTTCACTTTGTTGATAAAATTCTTTGATAAAAAGTTTTAAATTTTCATGAAGTCCCGTTTTATCTATCTCGTCCTCCTTTTTTAAAGATAAGGAAACTGAGCCATAGAGAATTGAAATACTAACTAAACATTACACTAAGACAATGTGACACTAATAATTTATAGTCAGAATTTAAAACCAGATTTTGCTGACATCAAAATCTGAGCTCTTGGATATTACTTTGAATTTGGACACACTAATTTGAGTTTCCTCTACTTTCTTGGATAAATCGTATCCTTAACAAAAAAACAAAAAATTATACACAGTCTAATATTTCCATTGTCAACTTCCTTAGTCACGTTTTCATACTTTTCACTGAAAGTCATATTTTACATTATACATACATATATACATAGAAAGAGAGAATATTAAAACAACTCAAGAAAAGCTTCATGAAATGAGGCTCCTTCCTAAGTACAATGCATTCTGATATGTTCTAATACGTATATATGCATATATGTATATGCATATATATATATGTATTTTTTAATTTCTTATTGCTGGCAGCAACTCACTAAATTGATTTCACGACACACCAATTGAAAATCACTGCTTTTAAAGTGAACCAAGAACTTAAAAGACACGTGAAGCAACCTGAGAGCAGAATCACCTTTTATTTTCTTTTAACTAATAAATTAACCTAATATTTTACAGTTCACACTTAATTCAATGGTGTTTCTTAGCAATTATCCTTTATCAATTTTTTTCAAAGCATTCAATTTTAACTTTCACAGAAACATCATTTCTCTTTTTCTTAATGATTATTTAAATTGTGTAATTAAAATAGGTAGTATAACTACTATAAACAGGCTTGGGCACACAAATAACTAAACGACTCTTGATAATCATACAACTCAACTAGTAGCAGCAGACAGGCACAGACGTACCAAGTAGTAAGCATAGCGTGGGGGCATCAATGTGTTTTTAGCAGGAATGGGGCAAGCATATCGTGGGGGCATCAGACAATGTGTTTTTAGCAGGAATGGGGCATCAGTCAGTTAATCTAGTGTGATGGTTAAGGTTTCGTGTCAGCTTGTCTAGGCCATCATTCCCAGTGGTTTGGCAGATATGTAATCATCCCCCATTCTGTGATCTGATGAGAGCAGCCAATCAGTTGAAAGGCCAATCAGAGGAAAGCCACTCAGTTAAAAGCCAGTCAGCTTCCTTGGGGGCATGGCCTGCTTCCAATAAGTATGGATGTTCTGGCAAAGCTCTCTCTAGATCCTGCATCCAACTTGTCATCCTCTGACCTCTGGTTCTTGGGAATGAACCAGAAGCCTGCTGTCTAACCTTCCAGTTTTGAGTTTGTCAGCCCCTGCAACCACGAGTCAGGAGAATCCTCCAGCTTGACACCTGACCCATGGATTTGGGATTTGCCAGCCTCCACAACTACGTGAGACATTTCCTTGAGACAAATCTCTCCATGTATATTTATATATATGTGGTTCACTAGTTTTGCTCCTCTAGAGGACCCAGCCTAAGACATCTAGTCAATAAGTTAGGTGAAGATTTGTTTAGAAAGCTACCACACTAGAAAGCAGTTATGAAATGGCACATGTTTCCGGTCTCTTCTTTAACCTGCGCTGTCTTATATTTTTACATCCATTGCTATAGCTCCTCTACTGCTCAATCATTTTAGCATCCTTAGGTAAACATAGTACAAAATCCAATCCTGACATTCTTAGTTATAAAATCTTAAATTTTGTGTACCTCTACTTAAGTTTTATTACAATTAACTTACCAGTCAGGTCTATCCTAAATCATCCTGGTTCTTTACTTTTATAACTGCCTTTTCTTCATTCTAGTGTAAAGAGTTTTGCTAAGTTATTGTTTTCATGAATTAACTCATTTAACAAATATTTACTAAGTGCTGCCAGGCGACAGGATAGGAAATGGAGATAGGATAGGAATTGGTGAGCCTCAAGAAAGCTTTCAATGTAAAGCAGAGAGAAATACTACTCAAACAATCACCCAAATATGTAATCCCAAACTTACAAAAAGTACAAAATTACTTTTATAAGTACAAAAAAAAAAATCCATGGAGTAAAAGTACTGGACTGCAAAACTTTAATACATCCCTATAATTTGTCTGGACATTCTTGGCTAATATTAGAGTTCTCCTATTTTAACAACTGGAATGTAACTTTTTCTCTGACTCCATTTTCTTAAATCCATGAAAAACAGGCTTTGTTCTGCTTGAAATCACATGCAGCTCCAGTTATTCCCATCCATCTTTGGAACTATTCTGTTTCATTCCTCATATTGGTAATTTGTGTCTGCTTTCTTTTTATCTCTCTCTTACTCTCAAGCTTCCTGAATTTATGCGATAGTATAACAAGTATGCCAGAGTTCTATCTGAGATACAAAATTTGAAGACACATTTCTCTATTCAGTTAATTAAAATGGTCTTCAGACAATGTCTTCTGATATTACTAACCTGTCTTAATGATATTAAAAATATAGTGGTAGGCATTCTATAAACACTTAATTAAACACTTACTAGCTCTCAATCTGTCTAAAATACCCTTCTTCCCTACATCTCGGTTCATGAAAAGTCTTCCTATCCTATAAAGACAGGTTTGAAACTATGGTCTAAGATTTCCTTCACTTCTCCAGTTGTCAAGTAATTATTTCTCCCTATAAACTCCTATAACAATTATTATGTACCTCTTTTTTGTTTTTACTCTTTATTTTTAATAATCACAAGAATTTGCAAAGATAGTACAGATAGCTCCCATGTTTCCCTCACTGGTTAACATCTTATGTAACTACAATACTGAATCCAGGAAACTGACACTGGTATAAAGTGTGCATAATTCTATGTGACTGTATCACCTATGGAAATTTATGAAACTACCAGCACAATCAAGATATACAACTATTTAATCACAGACTTTCCCCATTATGGGAATATCGGCTCCTCTCTTTCTACCTTCTCTAAGCCCTGACAACCATTTATCTGTTAGTCATCTTTATAATTTTGTCATTTTGAGAATGTTATACAAATGGAATCATACAGTATATGACCAACTAAAATCGGCATTGTTTACACAGCATAATGCCCTTGAGTTCCATCCAAATGCATGTATCAATAGTTCATTCGTTTTTACTGCTGAATGGTATTCTGCCGTCTAAATGTACCACAGTTTAATTATTCACCTACTGAGAGACATCTTGACTGCTTACAGTTTGGGGCCATTACAAACAAGCCTACTGCAAACGTTCATACACAGGATGTACAGCTGATGAAAGGACAAGATCCACGCTGGGAGAAAAGCACACATCTGATAAAGGACTCTTAATTATATAAACAGGATTCATGTACACATTTTTACATGGCCATATGACTTTATTTCCTCGGGATAAATGTACAGAAGTGAGACTGCTTGATAGTATGATAACTATGCTCAATTTTTTAAGAGACTGCCAACATATTTTCCAGAATGGCTGTACCATGTTACTTTCCCATAAATAATGTATAAGAACTCCAGATTTTCCAAATCTATACCATTGCTTGGTATTTTCACTATTTTTTATTTTAGCTGTTTGAATAGGTGTGCAGTGATATTTCATCATGGTTTACTTTGAATTTCCCTACTGGCTAGTAATACTGAACATCTTTTTGTGTGTTTATTTGTCATCCACATAGCTATCCTCCTCAGTAAAACGCGTCTTCCTTTCCTTTGCCTCTTTTCTAAAGGATTTTTTTTTTAATAGTTGAGTTCTGAAAGTTCTTTATATATTCTAGATAAGAGTCCTTTATCAGATACATGGCTTTGTAAATCTTTTCTCCCAGTGTGGAGCTTGTATTTTCACTCTCTTAACAGGGTTTTGTGTATAGTAAAACTTTAATTTTGATGCTCAATTTATCAATTTTTTTCTTTTATGGACATTTTTGTTGTCATGTTTAGAAACTGTTCACCATTTCAAGTTAGTTTTTATCTGTGAGGTTTAGGTTGAGGATTTTTTGTTTTTGTTACTTCTTTCTTTTATTGGTCTATCACTATCTGATTGTTCCAACATCATCTGTTGAAAAGACTAACATTCCTCCATTGAAATGTTTTTGTATCTTAGTCAGAAATCAATTAGCTATACTTCTGGGTTTGTTTCTAGGTTCTCTCTATTTTATTCCATTGATCTATGTGTCAATCCAACAACCTGTAATATCACTCAGCCTGGATTACTACGGCTATTATAATAAACCTTGAAACTGACTGAATTCTTCCTACTTGATTTTTTGTTTTCAAAATTGCTTTAGCGATTCTAATTCCTTTGCCCTTTCATATAAATTTTAGAAAAAATCTTATCTACAAAAAATTCCTTTGGGTATTTTGACAGGAATTGCATCAAACCTGGATATCGATTTGGGGAAAATTGACATCTTTACTATGTTTAGTATTCTAATCCATCAATGTGGAATATTTCTCCATTTCTTTATATTTTTCTTGATTTCTCTCATCAGCAAAGCTTTCAGCATACAAGTTCTGCATGTTTTGTTAGACTTAAAACTAAGTATTTTGTCTTTTAGTGAGTGTAAAAGGTGCTGTATTTTTAATTTTGGTTTACACAGCACAAAACATACACCAATTCAACAGTTCCTCCTTTAGTGACTCTGATTATATTTGAGTTGTGCAACCAACTTCACTCCTTTTCTGAGTTGTTCCCCTCTTGTTAACATAAACTCACTACCCCCCAAGGTTCCCATCTAATCTCTTGAGATACTGTTATCGATCTGATCGCATACAGATAGTTCTCAGAAGAGCATAATGCTCAAGGACAGGGAAGGGTTACCCAATAAGCAAGGTAAACACGTGCTTAGGGTATCAACAATGCAGGGGCACCAGTTATCCAAAGCAAAGAGCCATAGATGACAAGCAGACAGGACAGGAGGAAAAGCAAACACTGCAGTGGAAAGGAACTGGCAGGGCACTAAGTGAAACTGTGTGAGAATGTGCTGGCTGGAAACAAAGTTCACGCAGGGTCACAAGGGTGTCCACATGCAACGTTCTTGAAGCTATAAGGCCCCTACCACATCAACATCTTCACTGACATCTGTCTCCTATGGCCCCCCTCCCATGGGCAACGACAGGTTATATTGATAGATAACAGGTCTCTGACACATTTTGAGCACTAAATTCATTGACTCATTTTCTTTGTTGTAGCATATGTCAAATATTCTTTTTGTAGAAAATGTGGTATACAGTAAAAATCTTAGTACTCTGCACCCACTAAAAGTTTTGTGATCCGGTTCATCTCATTCTGCTAAAATGGCATACACCACTTCTGCGTTCAACTGCTGATCTTATACTTAAAAGAAGTTACATCATGGATACCTACCACACCGTGCGCGCGTGTCCGTGTGTATGTACACACACACACGTGTATATATATATATACCATATATAAAACTCGCATATTCCGTCCGAGTGTGTAAGCACAGGAGGGGGCACTACAGATTATCAGTTTAGGACTCTCACATGCCTTAATCTGGCCCTGTTCAAGGCAGGTCTTTTTTACAACTTAAGCTAAACTATTGTTTTATTTTAAGATGACTTCAGTGGATAGTTCCAGTTTAAGGTTCAAAGATAATCTCGGGGCAATACTTTCAGGGGTTCATCCACCCTCCATGGTTTCAGCAAGTCTACAGAGTTCATGAAAATTTGAAATTCTGTTCTACATCTTCCCCGTTTTTGATAAGGGCTCTTCTATGGAATGTTTGCTCAAAACGTTCTGTAATGGTAGCCTGGCTTCCAGTCTTAGGGCAAAGGAGGCAGCTGTTCAAGGAGGCAATTAGCCACACATTCCATATCCTCCCGCTATTCCTAACTCTCCTTTCTCTGTTGTTTCAGGTGAATAGAAACCAATTGTTCAGCCTTGGATGTATGCAACAAACTAGGAGGTAGAACAGACGCACTAAACACATTTTTAAGCCAATTAACTGGGATGCCCCAAGAAACTATGACCCTAAACCTACAAAGGAACCAAATCCCACGAGGTGTTTGTTTAGTTGTACGTAAACAGCCTCGGCAGCTTTTTTTTTTTGGGGGGGGGGGGTCATTGTTGTAAATGCATATCTATCACACAACTTCTGCTAACTCAAACTTTTACAGGTGTACAACTTACTGCCAGCAATTACAATAATCAGTTCTGCAACCCTACCCTTAATCAACGTCATCTGTCCATAACAATTAACCCCCTACTTCCCTCTCCCTCACGCCCTGGTAACCACTAATAAACTCTGGTCCCTATACATTTGTCTTTTCTTGTCTTTTTATATAATTGAGGTCATACAGTATTTGCCCTTTTGCGATTAGCTTATTTTGCTCAGCATAATGTCTTCAAGCTCCATCCATACTGTAGCATGCATCAAGACTTCATTTCTCCTACTGGTTGAGTCATATGGCCCATTGTATGTATCAAATTTTGTTTATCCATTCATTAGTGGGCATTTAGGTTGTTTCCACGTTTTGTGAATAGTGCTACAATGTACACTGGTGTATAAATCTCTTTTTGAGCCTCTGCTTTCAAGTCTTTTGAGTATATGCCTCAGAGTGGAATTGCTGAGTCATAAGGTAGTTCTATTTTTAGTTTTTTGAGGAACTGCCACATTGTTTTCCACAACAGCTGTACCATTTTGCATTCCCACCAGCAATGGATAAGGGTTCCAATTTCCCCGTATCCTCACGAACATTTGTTATTTTCTGGTTTTTTGTTTGTTTCTTAATCTTAGCCAACCTAGTGGGAGTGAAATGGTATCTCATTGTGGTTTCGATGTGCATCTCTCTGAATCGACTTGACTGCAATGGGTTTGGTTTTTTGGCTACTGACACTGAGCATCTTTTCATGTGTTTGGTGGTCATGTGAACACCATCTTTGGAGAAATGTCTATACAAGTCCCTTGGCCCTTTTATGATTGGGTTGTCTTTTTGTTGTTGTCAAAGTTTTATACATATTTTGGTTATTAGATTCTTGAAGAATGTATGGAAACAAAAAGCTGACTCTTTGATAACATCAGTGAAATTGAAAAACCTCTAGCAAGATGGACCAGACAGGTTAGATCCTAAACATAATCACTTCTGACTTATAAAAAGACCAGAAGACACACAGGGGGAACACAGATGCTGACAACAGAGGGAGATGAATCTACAAGCCCAAGAACTGCAAGGATTGCTGGCTAGTAGAGGCTGAAACAGACAAAGAAGGATCTCTCCCCTAGTGCCATGCCCTGAATTCAGCCTCCTGAACTATAAGAAAATACATTTCTGTCATTTAAAGCCACCCATTTGTGGTATTTCTGTTACATCAGCACTAGGTAACTAAGGCAATGGGTTTCTAGGTCTATTAGTGACTGATGCCCCTCCCATCTCTACCCTTTGATTCCTGGATCCATGAATCCTGGCTATGGGAGAAACAGCACCACATACCATACACTGGCTTAGCGCATACAGGGCCTCCTGCAAATCATTGCCCCAAACCAGCAAAGTATTGCACCTAGCTAGTGCTGTAACTGTGTCTTCAGAAGGCCATTCCATTGTTCTATCAAGCCAGCTGCTTCAGGATGGTGGGGAATATGATTAGATGAGGGAATTCCATGAGCACGGGTCCAATGCTATACTTCATTTGCTATGAAGTGAGTCCCTTCATAAGAGGCGATGCTGTGTGAGATACAATGAGGGTGGGTAAGGCATTCTATGTGTTCATGGACGCAAATTTTGGCAGAGGCACTGTGTGCAGGGAAGGCTAATCCATATCCAGAGTTAAGTTTCTATGCCAGTAAGAACAAAACGCTGACTTCTCTATGATGGAAGCAGTCTAACATAATCAACCTGCCACCAGGTTGATGGCTGATCACCTCGAGGAATTGTGCCACATCGGGAACTCAGTGTTGGTCTCTGCTGCTAGCACACTGGGCACCCAGCAGTGGCTGTGACCAACTCAGCCTTGGTGAGTGGAATTCCATGTTGATGAGCCCATGCATGACCTCCATCCCTGCCACCATGGCCACTTCGTTCATCAGCCCATTGGGAAATGATAGGAGTGGGTGCAGAAAGAGGATGACTGATTTCCCCAGAATGTATTATCCTAACCACTTGATTGTTAAAAATCCTCTGTGGAGATCATCCTTTGGTGAGTATTCACAAGAGATAAATATTTTCATTTCTTTAACCCATTCAGACAGGTTTATCCACATACCTCTTCCCCCATATCTTCCTTGTCTCCAATTTTCCAATCATGTTCCTTCCTAGTCCCTGACCATCCAGTCAAACCACTGGCCACAGGCTATCAATCAGTATACAGTCACACATCTGGCCATTTCTCCTAAGGAAAGTAAAAAGCAGCTGCACTGCTCGCTGTTCCGCCCATTGAGAGGACTTTCCTTCTAAACTCTACTTCAGGGGGGTCCCAAAAAGGGGCTGCAGTGCTGCTGCTGCCCACTTTCAAGTGGTGCCTGCATATCATGCAAAGCCATCTGCAAACCAGGCACGAGTTTTCTCTTCCTAAGGAACTCCCTATAAGCTCATAGGTACGGACTCGGAGAGGGAAGGTAATGTGACAGGAGTGGACACAATGGGCATTTGAGCCACTTTTGCACATGTAACTTACTTATGCCTTCAGGTCCTCCTCAAGTGCTATCCATTTAATGATAGAATACTGCTATGCCTGTCCAACTTTATGACTCTGTGGATCAGCTAACACCCAGTTCATGATGGGCAGCTCAGGTCACGTGGTGACTTGGTGGTCCATGGTTCAGTCACTACCAAAGCCCAGCAACAAGCCAAAAGGTGTTTCTCAAAAGGAAAGTAGTTATCTGCAGAGGATGGCAGGGCTTTGTTCTAAAATCCTAAGGGTCTGCGCTGTGATTCACCAATAGGAGCCTGCAAAAGACTCCAAACAGCATCTCTATCAGCCACTGAAACTTTAAGCACCATTGAATCAACCAGATCACATGGCCCAAGTGGCAGAGTGACTTGTACAGAAGCCTGTACCTATTGCAGAGCCTTCTCTTGTTCTGGGCTCCATACGACCAGCAGTTTTTCAAGTCACTTGATAAACAGGCCAGAGTAGAACATGCAAATGAGAGAGATGTTGTCTCCAAAATCCCAAGAGCCCCAGCAGGCACTGTGCTTCCTGTTTAGTTATGGGAGGAGCCACACTTAATAACTTATCCTTTACTTTAGAAGGAATATCCCAACGTGCCTCCTAAGGATATTCCTTTCCTTAGGAGAAATGGCCCAGGCTATATTTCTGGACCCCTAGAAATTTCACTGGCATCGAAGACTCCTATATTTTGGTTGGATTAATTTCCCACCCTCCAGCACACAAATGTTTACCAACAAGGCAAGAGTCACTGGCACTTCTTCCTTACTAGGTCCAGTTGGCATAGCGTCATCAATGTAATGGACCAGTGTGACATCTTGTGGAAGGGCAAAGGCAATCAAGGTCCCTGTGGACTAAACAATGACATACAGCTCGGGAGTTCATATACCCCTGATACAGGATAGTGACGATGTATTGCTGGCCTTGCCAGCTGAAGGCAAATTGTTTCCGGTGTTCCTGCAAAGCAGAATCAAGAAAAAGGCAGTGGCCAGATCAATACCTGCATACCAGGTACTAGGAGATGTATTTATTTGTTGAAGCAATAAAACCACATCTGGAACAGCAGCTGCAACTGGAGTAACCACTTGGTTCAGTTTACAAAAATCCACTGTCATTCACCAAGATCCATCTGTTTTCTGCACAGGCTAAATGGATGAATTGAGTACAGATGTGGTGGGAAGCATCGCCACTCAATTCTTAAGTCTTTGATGGTGCCAGTAATCTCTACAATCCCCCTAGGAATGTGGTATAGCTTTTGGTTTACTACTTTCCTACATAGCAGCAGCTCTAACGGCTTCCATTTGGCTCTTCCTACCACAATAGCCCTCACTCTGTCAGTGATCCTGCCAGTTGCTGAGTTCACCTACTCCAAATGTGCATTCTGGAACTGGGGAAACCTCTACAGGATGGGTTCAGGGCCCCACCGAACCTACTGTGAGACAAACCTGAGCTAGGACTCTATTAATAATCTGCCTTCCATATGCCCCCACTTTGATTCGTGGGCAACAGTAACGTTTGGGTCTCCTGGAATTAGTGTCAGTTCAGGACCAGGACCCAGTAATTGCCGAAAAGTCTGATTACTTCCTTTTCTCCAATGAACAGTCACTTTCATAAAAGCCAGCAGATCCCTTTGGGGAAGGCTGAGAGAAAGATTAAGAGCATAAATTTTTGGCAGTGTAGTGGGGTCCTTCTTTAAGAGGATTGGCCTTCCCTTCATACAAAAGGTTGTGATTCTGTAAACTGGCTCAAGCCTAAAACTTGATTGCAGGGCCGTGACTCTCTATTCTGATGATTCAAGTTTGACTGCCATTCACTTGACCTAGAATTTCTCCGCTTGTACAGATCAAGTAAATACTTAGTAGATTTCCCATCTATTTCACGCCTAGGGACACCATGACTAAGTAGCCAACACCATGAGTTCATATGAGTCAGACTATTTCGATTACTGCTTTGACTCTGCTGTCCATTACGGTAACTATGTCCACCTTGTCTTTCACAATTAAGTTCCACTACTTGGCCCCTACCACCATGGATCCAATCAGTCCCACTGTAGTTAGGTATCTTAATTCAGTTAGGACAGTTCCCATTGGGAAATCTGAGTCACACAGAATAGCAATCGTAACACTCTTCAAGGATGCAGGAGCTCCCTTTGCAAATTTGTTCCTCACTGTTGTGGTAAAAGGTGTGTCCTCTGTATGTGGGTCTAACCTAAGAGAGCCAGTCTAACATGCCAAATTCCCTAAGTCTCTGGATATCTCCTACAGTTTATCAAAGCAGGTCTTGTACCACAACTTCATTTAGTGTAGGCTATTGCATTATCCATGCTTCAGCGAACCAACCAAATTGTCAGATCCTTTCCAAACCTCCAGGCTGAGACAATGAAGAATCTGTGTTTAGTAGGCCCATATCAGTAAACTTAGACTAATTCAATTTTATCTTCCTTCCACCATTATTCCATGCCCTTAACAGCCATTCCCACACATATTTCCCAGGTTTCTGTTAGCACATATTAGAGAAGTCAAGCAGTTCTTTTGGAGTGTACTGTATTTCCTCATGGGTCACATTTTGTACTTCACCTTTCGGTGCCCGCTGGACTTAAAGTCTAATTCCAGTTCTAGAAGCAAAAATGGGTGGCAGGGATGTTTTCTGAGAACATTCAGCAATGTCTTGTAAGGCATCTGCCTCAGATGATGCCCCAAGCAATGACTCTGATGCCACCGCAGTAGATATCGCATATAAAGGCTCTTCAGACACAGCTGAGTCAATCTGATCAGGATGGGGATGAAGGTGCTAATGGTTTTACTGGGGTGGGTGGCTTGGCAGACAGATGGAGTAATCTCTTCTGATGAATATAAAAGGGCTGGTTCTTCTGGCAGGAGTGATTCAACTGAATGTAGGGGCTCAGCTTCCTGATTATCTGCCCATGATATCCCCATCATGTTTAGAATCCCAAGTTTAGAATCCCATTTCTTTCCAATCAATGCCCTCATTTTAACTTCTGATACCATTCAAAGTTGGGAATTCAATTGGCATTGTAATTCAGCCACTTTTATAAGAGGCTGGGTTCCATTTTTGGCAATATCAGCTCTGTTATTACAAGAAATAAGGCTTTTTTCGGGGCACAAGTGGCAACTGTGAGGTCGTTTACGTAGTGTTTAGCTGTGACTCTGAAGCCCTGAGCTCACCTCTTTTTTTTTTAAATACTTTGTCTAGTGAAAGTAGGACCAACAAAACAGCTTCCTTATACTTCTCATTCTGACAAAATTATAGAAAAGTATCAAACATGCAATTATCTAGAGCTTCGTCTCTCACCAATACTTAATCTACTGGTGGCAATATTTTGTGTATTTCTGTTGCCATTTCATGCCGTGGATTAGCAGTGCCCTCTTTACTACTGGAAGTAGAGTCATAAGTATCTTTAAGACTAACCAGACTTGACAGCCAATTTAGAAAACTCATTCTTACAATTCTGTTTTTCCAGAACCACTCTCGGTAATCAAATGCTTTAGGCCAAGTTCTCTAGAGAAACAAAAGCACTGAAGTGTGTGTGTGTGTATACACATACATACATATGATATATACATACATATATATATAGTGTGAGAGAGAGATTTATCTCAAGGAAATGGCTCACGCAGTTGTAGAGGCTGGCAAGTCCCAAGTCCATGGGTCATGCATTAGGCTAGAAGCTTCTCCTGACTCAGGAAGCTGCAGGGTCTAGCGAACCCAATGTCAGCAGGTGAAACGACAGACTGCTTGCTCATGGACTACAGAGGTTGATAAATCCAGTATCAGCAGGTAAGATGGCAGGCTGCTTTCTCACAGGCTGCAGAGACCTGCGAACCCCAAGATCAGCAAGCAATATGGCAGGCCGCTAGCTCAACTCCCAAGAACTGAAGGTCAGATGATGACAAGACGGATGCAGGATTCAGAGCAAGCAAAAGTCATGAGCTTTGCCAGTACATTCATACAGACTGGATTCAGGCCACACCTCCGATTAAATTTCCCTTACAAGCAACTGCCTAATCACATCAGATCACATTATGGAGGTGATTACATTATATCATAAAATGGAGGCCACATTACATAACTGACAAACTACATCATTACATAACTGACAAACTACATCATTACATGGAAACAACCTAGGTGCCTATCAATGGACAAATGGATAAATAAATTATAGTATATTCACACAATGGAATACTACGCCACGATAAAGAGTAACAATGAATCTGTGCAACACCTCACGACATGGATGAATCTGGAAGGCATTATGCTGAGTGAAATTAGTCGCAAAAGAAAAAATACTGTAAGAGACCGCTATTATAAAAACTCAACAAAAGGTTTAAACACAGAAGAAAACATTCTTTGATGGTTATGAGTGTGGGGAGGAGTATTCGCTAACTAGATAATAGATAACAATTAATCTTAGATGAAGGCAAGGACAACACACAAATAGGGGAAGTCAGCACAACTGGACTAACCCAAAAGCTAAAAAGTTTCCGGAATACAACCACACACTGAGGGCCATGGTTTCGGGGAACATCTAGGTCAACCGGCATAAGAAAGTTTATTAAGAAAATGTTCTGCATCCCGCTTTGGTGAGTGGCATCTGGCATCTTAAAAGTTAGCGAGTGGCCATCTAAGATACATCAATTGGTCCCAACCCACCTAGAGCAAAGGAGAATGAAGAACACAAAAGACACAAGGAAGATATTAGCCCAAGAGACAGAGAGGGCCACATAAACCAGAGATGCCATCAGCCTGAGGCCAGAAGAACTAGATTGTGCCCGGCTACCACCAATGACTGCCCTGACAGGGAACACAGCACAGACTCCCTGGCGGAGCAGGAGAAAGTGGGGTGCAGAACTCAAATTCTAGTACAAAGATCAGATTTAATGGTTTAAGACAAGAAGGACCCTGGAAGACATGACCCCCGGACTCTCTGTAAGTCCAGAACTGAAGCCATTCCAGAAACCAACTCTTCAAAGATTAGACCAGACTATAAGACATAACATGATAATCGTGAAGAGAGTGCTTCTTAGCTCAAAGAGATACATGAAAGTAAGTGGGCAGCTCCTATTTAGTCCAGAGGCGAGATGAGGGACAGGAGCTGGCTGAAGGAACATGGGAAATCCAGGGTGGAAATGAGTGTGCTGTCCCGTTAGAGGGAGAGCAATTAGGGTCACATAACAATGTCTGTATAAATTTTTGTATGAGAAACTAACTTGAATTATAAACTTTCACTTAAAGCACAATTAATAAAAAAAAAGAAAAACTACATCATTACGTAGCTGTCAAACCACTGAGAATCATGGCCAAGCCAAGATGACATACAACCTTAACGATTACAGTCTCTACTGTCACCCTGGGAGTCTCATTACCACAGAGATGAAAGTACCAGGTCCCTACTAGGCATTCTCTGGTAGCATCCTTGAAATGGTGTTGAGGGTGGCTCACTAAACCCTGGTAACAGTGTAGACAGATCTCGGTTCCCCACTGTGCCTGTGCTGGTAGCCTTACAAATGCAGTGGCGGTTTGTGGCACTTGGGTGGAGCAGAGCGGTTACTGTCTAGAAGTTTTCTGTTGCAAGCTTGCCCCTTTTCTCTTATTTTGGCTAGAGAAAAAACTAATTTTTAGGGGGGGGGGTCCAACTTCTCCAGCACCATATGTTGTATATATGACACAAAACAAAACCCAGGAACTCACCACTGTGTTGTTCCTCGGATTCCGAGGTCCCCAGCCAATCTGCCTTCTTTTCTCCAACTTTCACAGTCTTTTTGTTTTTGTCTCTCTTTTTTTTTATATCATGTTTAGATTTTTTAGTTGGACTTAGTGCAAAGAATACGGAAAAGCTCTTCTACTCCCTCTTTGCAGAAGCAGAAATTCTACTGTACCTATTTTCATAGCATCTTTCACTCATTATTTATCATCATCGCTGGTTTCGTACAGGAATTATACTCTTTCCAATTGGATACTGAAGGTACCTACTTAAATGGCTTGGGTAGTTTTTCCTCTTCTTCTGTAAGAAAGGGATTATACATTCGTTGAAGGTTGATTAAAACTTGCCAATAAAAATAGCTGGGTCTGGTGCCTCATCAGAGGTAGAGTTGATGGTTTTCTGGAGATAGAATTTTTTTGACAGGCATCTTAGTTCCTTTAATGATTACTACCTATTTTGGTTTTTTTTCCTTGAGTCACTTTGACAACTTATAATTCTCTAATTATTCATTTCATCTTGTTTTCAGGTTTACTGAAATAAGATTGTAGTATTCCTACATAATATGTAAATCTATCAAATCTGTATTTATGTCCTCTTTTTCACTTCTGTGGAGCCCTGGTAGCTAAGTGGTTAAGAGCTAGCCTGCTAACCAAAAAGTCAGCAGTTCAAATCCACCAGCCACTCCTTGGAAACCCTATGGGGCAGTTCTACCCTGTCCTATATGGTCACTAGGAGTCAGAATTGACTGGACAGTAATGGTTTGTTTCTTGTTTATTTGTAACATTATCTTGATCATCTTAGACAGGAGTGTAGGTACTCTCTGCATTTTTCAAATAACTAGCTTTTAGGTTGGTTGTCCATCCCTTCCTTAATCCTTTTTATTAGCTTCTGGTTCTATCTTATTTCCACACTTCCACTGTATTGGGGGATTTTGTTTGGTTTTGTTTTTTTCTCATTAGCTCATTTATTGTCAGTAGTTCCTATTTTCTAATGGCCACACTTAAGGCTAAGAATTTCCCTCCAAGAAACACATTAGCTATAGCACACGTTTGTATATGTATTTTGTCATTTAGTTATATATTTTTAATAATGCCCACTGTGCTTCCATGAGGTATTCAGGAATATATTTTAAATTTTTACATAATTTCTTCCAGCTCTTTGTTTACTGTTGTTGCACTGTGATCAAGCAATGTGGTTTATCACTTCCCTAGTGCTTGCTGAGACTTCTTTTATGACCTAGTATAAGGTCCATGTTTGCAAATGTTTCAGGTATACATGAAAATAACAATACGATGTACTTCTTGGGGGCAAGGTAACAGAATTATTCTTATCTTCTATGTACTTACTTGTCTGTAGAAAAGAAAACATTAAAACACCCTACTAAATTAAAATGTTACCAATTTCTCTTTGCTCTATTTCTAACCTATATTTTAAAGTACATGGACATTCCTTTTGGTAGACTGTTCCTTTAATCATCTTAAAGTCATTTTTGTTTGTCTACTTCTCTCTCTTTTTTGCCTCACAATCTACTGTCACACTAGCCTTCTTTTTGATACTGTTTAACTGGCATCTTTGACATTCTTTTATCATCTTTACTATGTCATTTCTCTCATAAAGAAAAACAGGTGAGATTTTGATTTCTTAAAAAATCCAGTGCTTGTGGTTTTAGTAGGTGAGTTTAACTCTTCTACTTCCTTTGTGATAACTGAAACATTTGGCCTTTCCTTATCATATCACTTCATAGTTTTCATTTACCTTAGTTGTTCTCTGTTGTTGTTTTCCCCCCTTTTTTCCTGATTTCTATTAAGATTCATTTTCTTTATTTTGCCCCATAGAGATTCCAAGGTGCACCTGGTAGATTCAAACTGCCGACCTTGTGGTTAGCAGACATAGCTCTTAACCACTACGCCACCAGGGTCTCCATTATATATTCTCTCTGTGTTCTTTTAGTGACGGCTCTATATTTCTCTAACAAATTCTAAAGTTAATCAACATCCCTAGACTATTCCCTAACAAAAGTCCTTACGTAAATTACTTTCACCCATACAAAAACTCCTTTAGTTTTTTGAAATTCATCTTGTAGTCTGGCCTTATTTGTTCAATAAATAATGTTCTGTGGAAGAATTCAGAGTTGAGATGACTCAAACCAGATTTAGCTTACAAACATCAAGAAGCACTGTTCTTCATAAAGCTATGGAATGTTTTCACATCATGAAAGCAATCCATTTTAAACCGATTACATTCCTGGAAATTAAAACAGTCAACGTACAGAACATTTCCATTTACCCAGCTAATTATCTTAAATAATGTCTACAATAGCTCCTAAGATTAGGATCAAGGTAAAACAGAATGCCTAATTAAACTTAAATTTTTAAAAATCTCTTTTTAAATGGCTGTTAGTGTAAGACAAAGCATTGATAACAAAGAATCTCCATCAACATGAAACTAATAGGCTCCCAAATTAAAAGTAAATAAATGTAGAGTAAGAGAATTAACCCAAGGTGATAAAACAAAAGCAAATTAGCCAATTCATTTTAATATTTGTCAAAAAAGAACAACTTCCTTTTTTCATAATTCAGTCCAAAAGCTATTAGATGGTGTTGGGCAAGACAGATACCTGGGAGGGAGAGGAGCAGCCACTGGGAGGTTCATTACCTAAAGAGATTAGTCTAATAAGTATAATATACTGAGGATAATGGGAGCTAAGTTTATCACTGCTGAAGAAGAAAATTAAAACTATGGAAAAAGCAAACTAGAATGAACTCCGTGATACTGGCTGGACTGGAATTACTGGTTTTGGTATAAACTCAAGTTTATCAAAATATACAGCTAGATTCATAAATACAGATTTAAGTAAATGTATTAACACACACACACATATATATATAGTCTATTCCCTGGCTCTGTCCACTGAGTGCCTGGGAGCAGCAACACCCCTACAGCAATGAGCATACTTAGCACCCAGGTCTTGGTTTCTAAATGCTATTATCCACTAGAAGGAACTAGAGGTCCTTCAAGAAATTACTAGTGGAAGTGCTTTAAAAAAATTATGGGGATATGTCAAAAAGACACAGAAGCCAGTATGAAGTGTCTCCCATTGGCCAAATTCTGGACAACTTGAATAAAATAAATGAAAATAATAAAAAAGCACTACTCATAGGAATTTATGAGTCCATGATGATATAAATAGGGAGAGAGGGAGATAGATATATACACAGATGCACAGATAAGAAAACTTTTCCTTACAGTAGAATGCAAATAATAGTAGAAAGGGCAGTATAATTAGAAAAACATTCGGAAACCATCATAGTAATAATTCAGTCAAGAAAAAACAGATGCTGAAATTTGTAGATGAAAATTTAGGAAGAAGCACAGCAGATATCACCTCAAAGTTTAACATCATGAGTAAAGGAACAAATCAAAATTGTGCACCACCTGAAACAATGCAATTAGAAAAACATATCATCACTTCTGTGCTGTTGCTGCCAAAGATGCATAGCCTGAATCTAATCATGAGGAACCATGAGTCAAACCTAAATTGAAAGACATTCTACAAAATATATTCTTCCAAAATGTCCTGGAAGGAACTGTTCCACGCTGAAGGATACTAAAGACATATGACAACTAAATGCAGTACACGATACTGGACCTACTAAAGTAACTGGGGGCGAGGGAACACTATGTTGGCAACTTACTCTCAAGAGGTGCAGGGAAATAATTATTTGTACTGTTCTTGCAACTTTTACTTAAGTTTGAAATTACTTTAAAATATTAGCAAAGAAAAAAAAAAAAAAGATCAACAACCACCACACGATTTTTTTTATTGGTCTGGGTTTTTTGTTGTTCTTACTGGAGCCTTGCCCCACCCCTCAGAAATCCCTGATTACAGATGTATGTTAGCACTGGCAACACCACAATTCTTAGAGAATTATGAAATGAACAATTACTCTACCTGTTCGAGTGCGCTCTAAAGAATTTAAAAAGTATTCTGACAGAAATCTCAAAGTCTTACGATGGAGGAGTTCTCATTATAAAGATTTCATTAATGGAAGGTCCGATTAAACTCAGATCTAAGCACTGAGTGTTAAACAACTCTCCAAAGTTATTTATTTTCTGGAGGAGGCAGGGAGGTGGAAGGAGCTTGAAAACCATTGCAACCAAAAATTCTACTATATATTTCAGAAACTCAGTTAAATAAATAAAAAAAAAACTACCCAGACATAAGACCATATTAGAAAATAAATTTTAAATGTGGTATTATAGATACAGTGTCATGTTCTTTTAAAACTACCGTTTTAGCGATACTATAATTTGATATGTCTAATTTTCCTACTTTCCTAAGCAAATAACATCTGACCCTGAATTTCCTCATGTGAAAAACAGGGACAATTACAGTCTTCCAAAGTTGCTTTTAAAATTAAAATGAGAATATAAGCTATTTTGAAATAATAATGAATTTATAAAAATGATAATGGTATTACCTCTTGATATTCAATAAATATTGCTGTCAACATTTCTCCTGTTGTAACAAAAAATTCGGTGCTGTTCTTAAATACGTTCCTGCATTGTAACTGACTGAAGCCGGAGGCAGGGAAATTATCTTTAGTGTGCATGGCAAGAACAATCCTAACAACGTTGAGACCATCTGAACATGTCTGAAGGACAATTTAGTTTTCTTTTTCTTCTTTTTTGCTTATGCTTTAACTTTAAATATTTCTTAAGAAGTATAAATTTTCTCTTCTCCTGAAAACTTAAAATTTGAAAACAAAAAAAAAATAAAATAATTCTGCCCCTCTGACCACACAGGAAACCCTGGTGGTGTAGTGGTTAAGAGCTACAGCTGCTAACCATAAGGGTTAGCAGTTCGAGTCCGCCAGGCGCTCCTTGGAAACTCTATGGGGCAGGTCTACCCTGTCCTACGGGGTCGCTAGGAGTCAGAATCAACTCAACGGCACTGGGTTTGGTTTTGTTGTGTTTTTTTTCCTGGCCATATAACCACTATATATAGCAATCCCAGGCAGTTATGATTCAGAGAATTGGAAATAATCAACAGCATCTGGGACTACCAAAAACAGGAGATGAGGAAAAAATATGGAGGGCTTTAAGGAACGCTAGTGGTGCAACAGTTAAGCTGCTAACCGAAAGGCTGGCGGTTCTAACCCGACAGCCAATCTGCCGGAGGAAAGAGCTGGTGAACTGCTCCTGTAAAGACTGTTGTTACGTTGTCGTCATCGTGTTGATTCTGAGTTCTACTCAGTCCTATAGGGTGGATATGAGTCAGAAATCGACTCGAGGGCACACAACAAGAAAGTGACCATCTAAACAAAAATGAAGGTACAATTAATTATGCGCATAATGCTTTCTTCTCTTTGCTCTACTTCCTGTACTGCTAACTTCCACATATATTAAAAGTAAAAAAACTAGATGTGCATGTGTCTGGCATATGCCTGGCGGAACAGGAACTCAGCCTTAGCTGTGCCAGCACTGCCCCACCTTCTTTCCTTCCACCCAGAGGCCAGTGTGGAGCTAACTGCAAGTAATATTTAGGGAAAGTAAGCAACTTCATAATCTTTCTATAATGTCAAATAATGTCGATAAATTTCACATCATCTTCTCATGTTCTAGTTAGTCTGAAAGAATTTGACTAAGATAATAAAAGCTGTCAATACATCTCACCTTCTATCAAATCCTAGCATATGACTGCCCCAAACAGCAAAGTGTCAGCTGACCTAATGTACATTATTTCTCATTTTGAATAGTATAGATTAAAACTTACACACATTACAATGCTTTGCTATCAGATCGCCACATACTACCAGGAATAAAAGAGTCACGTACAGTTATATGACAACGTATTTTCACAGGGCCGCTATGAGTCAGAATCGACTGGATAGCACTGGGTTGGCTGGTTGTTTTAATATCACATTGTCTACACTCTGTGTACGCCTACCCTCTTTTGGTGGTGGTTATTTAATGAAAAATTCCTAGGGAAACGTCAGTTTCAGGGGATGAGTTAGGTTTTAAGGCAAAGATTCTCCTGGTTTTGGCAACCTCAGACATTCTGAGAACTTTACTAAAGAAGGCATTTTCTTTATACTTTATACTTTCATCATTACAGTGTTATCATTGCATTTAACATAATTAACTTTTATTTATACCAAAGCCAGCCAGACACCTGAAATGGTGTTGCACTTTCTGAATAGTACTCTTTGCTGTAACCTCAATTTTTTGCTAAAGGCATCTTAACTGTTTTTGAAAAGTCTGCTTTCAAAACATTTTAAGAACAAAATCAGTGCTTGATGATCAAGTGTAAAAAGCCAGAACATGGAGATAAATGTTACGTCACACTACACGTTCCTTTGGGCTTGTTTAAATTACTCTAATTACACATACGTTTGTAATATATATTTTATAATACCTTTTTTTTTTAAAGGGAGATAAGACCCATACTTTTATATTATAAAACACAGCTAATATGATTCTGATAGTCAATCATATTAGCTGAGGAAGACACGGTTTCTTAACACTACCTCACATGTCCTAAATGCTCAGACTTTGCACAGGGGAATTAGGAGAGGAAAGGACTCCGTAATCAGTATCAGTTAACATGCAATGGGTGGGATTTTACAATTAGATAAACTTTATTTCCAAAAATAAACAGGCTATGCAATCTAGTAACGGGCTTTGAAATCAGAAAGAACTCCGTTTAAACCACAGTTCTAATATCCTAAGCTACATGACTGTATTTGAGCCTCAGTTTCCTTACAGTAAAACAGGTACCATCATACCATGTAAGTTTCTTCTCAGGTTTAATTAACGTACAAAAAACTTCAATGACAGATAACCAAACCAAACCCAGTGCCATCGAGTCAATTCCGACTCACAGAGACCCTGTAGGACAGAGTAGAATTGCCCCATAGAGTTTCCAAGGAGTGCCTGGTGGATTCAAACTGCCAACCCTTAACGGTTAGCAGCCGTAGCACTTAACCACTACGCCACCAGGGTTTCCCAATGACACATAGCAGTTAATTATTCATTGTTAATGCTATCGTTAACAGATAAAATATTTTAGGTAGAATAGATAAAACCATTGCCTTCTCTGTTCCTACATTAACATTTTAAATTATAACAAAAGAAAAATCCATATGAAATATCACCATCATTTATTATTTCAAGCATGTTAACTTACATTTAAGGTACTTAAGAAATAAAAATATAAAAAAAAGGCACTAGACTATGAGTCACAAAATCTAGATTCTGATCTCAGCTCTATCCTAGCTTAAGCAAGTTACTTGACCTCTCTAACCTTCACTTAGGTCATTTGTAAAACAGTAAAATGTGGGTTATGATATTTTGCTTACTAGATTAATTTTAATAAAACTATATTTACAAAGTGTTCCTATTAAACTACCATACAGGGATTATTTCTAATGTCATATTATCAGAGAATAAAGATATTTATTATGAAAACATATTTATATACCCTATTTGCATTAACTTCACAACTTAGGCCAGATACTAATCTAAGTTCTAGGGCCAATTTTAAACTATTTTCCATTGCAGGCTAGGGCACAGGCATCCAAGCATGACTCCGTAATACCAACAAATACCAAACAAATTTCAGAGTCAAAGACGACACACACACACACACATATGGACAGATAGATGGTAAGTTATTTTTAAAGTCATTTCACAAAATTAAAGGCAATCATCGTAACACCTGGATTTATCAGAGGCTACTGAATTAATAGCTTTTATTAGCAGAAAATATTTACCAGGTATAGAAAGACTGCATTCTTTCTTTGAACTGATTCACTGAAAACTGAGAGTAGTTTGGTAATTAAAAAGGCCGGAAAGCTCTTCTTACTTTTCCAGTCTATGAATACAAAAAGAGAAAAAGGCAAAACTGAGTAAGTGTATAAAATAACCTAACACTTTGGGGAAAACAATTAAACACGGTGGGGAACACTGGACTCTCACCAAGGCAAGACTGGCTGCCATAGGGCAGGCACTTCTGTCCCTATCTCCTCCACTATAAAATAGGGGTACCAGCTGCTGCCCTTACTGCAGGGAGGCAATAGGTGAGTTAAAGGGCAATCAGAAAGTTCTTCGAACATGTATTTTAAGGTGCTATTCTTTCATGAAGCTGGATTAAAACAAATGACTTAGGCATTTTCTTTAAAGTGTGCATTTCACTAACATCAAAAAAAAAAAAAGCCTCAAATTCAACGTCAACATTTCCCTGAAACTTACAAGTATCTACTTCAATTGGCTTTATTTATATGTAAATACACATATATAACTGGCTAGATAGACAGGTGACAGAAACAGATAATACATATAAATTGCTACAGCTGTGAAGTACTCTGAAACGTTGTCTTCAGAAAACAAGAAAGGGCAATGCTTGGCACACACAGGTGTGAAAATCCACCATCACTGATTGACCACCAGGAGCCCTGGTGGCACAGTGGTTAAGTGCTATAGCTACAAACCAAAAGGTCAGCAGTTCAAATCCACCAGTGGCTATACAAAAACCATACAGGGCAGTTTTACTCTGACCTACAGGGTGGCTGTGAGTCGGAATCGACTTAATGGCAATGGGTTTTTTGGTTTGGACTGACCACCACACTTTTTACCACGAGGCGTCAGAATCCTGACCAGTAGAGAGGCAGGCTCAGCCACCTGAGAGGAGCTGGCACATGCACTGACTCTGATTTGTCACACAGCTGTACTGTACAGCTATTTCTGAATTAGGATAACTAATCAGTATAACTGCTATTAATTAGTCCAACTAACTGATTAATACAACTAATTAATGAAAGCCACCTCAATTTTATATAACCGTACTCAGTGCTTAAGTAACTAGCCCATGTAACTATTTTTTTCCTATACATTCAGTGATGTTCCTAACTATTTCATGAACTCCTCAAGCAACAGCTTAGGTTCAAACTGGCTTGTTAAAAAGGAGCTATGGTTTTTATGAGAAAAGGGGATGACGGGTTCAGAACACTCCAAAGTCGATACCAATGTAATATTCTGCCATAATTCTCCAACAGTGGTCAAAAATTCACCAGGACATTTCATCAGACAAGACACCAAATTCTTTCTCTCAAAAAAAGTCTGGCCTGTATGTAGTTGAAGTTCTTTAAAAGAATTAAAAAAAAAAAAAAACTCTTAATTTAAATTCTAAGAGGATATGCCTAAAAACAAAACCAAAAAACCCGCAGGGGGAAGGGACAGCAAAACATCGAAACAAAAATTCCCAAAACAGAGTTAAACTTCAGCACACCACCAAAGCCCTCCATAGCAGGAACTGTAATGAATAAGGAAAACTGCGCCCACCCGTCCTCCTTCTTTAGACCAATGTGCTGGTTACAAACTGACAAGCCCTTTCTGGTTATCCATTGACACATCTAGGGACCTTTTATTCTTTTGAAATTCCCCCAACTTAAATTGGATGCAAATAAGGCAGGTATGGTCCTTAAAACAGTAATCCTGCTAGTCCCTACTGAGTTTCCATAGCAACAGGCACAGCTAGCAATGGGAAAGCAGTTGTACTGGCCTCAGACTGGCTTAAAAAGTTTCAATACTCACTGAATGAAATACCAATTACGGTATCTTAGTAAAAAACAAGTACAGAAAATTCCACCTTTGCTTGAAACATCAGGGAAATAAAGCATTTTCTGCTAGTCCAAAAGGGCTTTCAGCCTAGCAGCAGTAATTAATATGTCCGTGAAAAGTCCCAAAACATCAGTCACCAGATGGTAATCATTCCTTGACTAAATACAACATTTTAAGAGAGTACTCCCTGTGGGTCACTTAATGTAATAACCAACATTCAGAGAGAGAGAGAGAGACACACACTAAAAAATCTAATCTAAATAGTAGTAAATACTTTTTTTTTTTTTTTTAAAATAAATTCATTACAACATTCCTCGGTCTTATTAAATGTTTTTACAGTAGCGGTTTTCGAAAGGCGGTACCTGGCTCGGTAGCATCAGCATCACCAGGGAGCTTATTAGAAGTGCAAACTGTCGGCCCCACTCCACGCCTCCTGAATCAGAAACTCTGAGGGTTGGGGCCGGCAATCTGTGTTTTAACTAGCCCTCCTAGGTTCCGATGCATGCTAAAGTTTGAGTATCACTGATAAACAATGTGAAACTTCAGAAGAAACTGAAATAAGAAAATAGGAAATATATGGCTTTATTCCTCTCTTTACAACCAAGTGAGGCATAATGACAAAATAAAATGTCAAGAACTCACTGGCCTCCTGAATTGAGTCTGTTGACTAGCATCCCATTTCCTCATTTTCTAGAAAATATGCAGAGATTAGCAGTAGCTGGGCATGTGTATCTTTCCTACACATGTCATGCACCAAGGAAAAAACGAAAGTCCATGATCAGTCAAAGAGAAGGGCCCTTACACAAAGGACATTAAATCCACTACTATTTATAACCCATTACACATCACAACCCATTTCCAGCCCCTGAGGTTGTTACATACAGGGCAGGAAACCTACTTATTCCTTTATAAGAGAACATTCATTTTTCCAAGACACGAAATACATATGTAGGAATGAGTCCAAAGTGTTAGTTATAAATTTTCATGTTCTTCACTACTTGTAAGAATTTGAAAAAACATCCAAGGATGTAGTCCTTCTTTAATATGTAACCCATTACATACACTGCCTTCACATACTACCATACAGACCTTTCGTTTTTCCCTTCACTGTACCACATTTGCAACTCCTTCTTCATTTTCTTTAAAGAAATTGGGCCGCAGCACTTCAAAGAAACATCTAAACTAGTGACAAAGTGACCAGACACACACAGAGAAACTTAATGGAGAAAAACTACTGGGTCAAACATGCCATGCGCTATTAAAATTGGTGAATTCAAGCCAAATGAATCATTTTCTGGAGTTCATAATTAAGAATAAATTTCTAAATGCCTTCATTATAATGCTTACAAATGTTCTTTTAACATTGTATGTTAAGTAAATCTAACACCAGCCACAACTTACCAAAAAAAAAGGAAATTCAAAGGAAAGTCTCTATTTACTTATTCCCAAGATCATTTTGTTATCTGTTTTATGGTAAGAAATATGAAACTTATTCAAAGGCGAGATTCTTGACTTTACACATGAGGCAGGACACAGAAAAGCAGGTACTTGTGACTTGTTTTCTTCTGCTTGCTATTCTCTTAAATTAGAAAATGCTTGAGTCATAGAATAAAAGATTCAAGGAACATTTTTTACTTAAGGGATAAATCCAAATCTCATTTTCTAAGCTTAATGTATTTCCGCAATTATTCTATTCTCTTAGAAAAGGAAATTCAAAAGAAAAGCCTGAGATCATCACTACCGTCTTACTCTATATCAAAGCAGCAATGGAATAGCTTCAGCAGGAAAGTCTGCTTCCTAGGCTCTCTTTGCTCTCCATTTGTTAAATGCTGGTGTTGCTGGGATCCATCCCTCTCGTTCATTACCAGAGACTGCCAAGTATTATATTCGTGTCAGCAGAGAGCCAGAAAGAACTGGTCAACATTCAAATATTTCAGGAGGTAACATATGATCAGGAACTGATGGTACTGAAGGCACTGGCAAAAAAACAAGGCTCTAGGAACTGACAGAGTACCAACGGAGATGCTTCAACACAGATGCAGCGCTGGAAGCGCTCACTCCTCTGTGCCAAGGAACTTGGAAGACAGCTACCTGGCCAGCCAACTGGAAGGGATCTGTATCTATGCCTATTCCCCAAAAAAGTGATCCAACCGAATGCGGAAGTTATTGAACAATATCATTACTATCACACGCAAGCAAAATTTTGCTGAAGACCATTCAAAAGTGTCTGCAACAGTACACTGACAGGTAATTGCCAGAAATTCAGGTTGGTTTCAGAAGGGGACATGGAACCAGGGATATCATTGCTGATGTCAGATAGATCCTGGCTGAAAGCAGAGAATACCAGAGGGATGTTTACCTGTGTTTTATTGACTACGCAAAGGCATTCGACTCTGTGGATCATAACAAATTATGGATAACATGGCAAAGAATGGGAATTCTAGAACACTTAATTGTGCTCATGAGGAACCTTTACATGGATCAAGAGGCAGCTGTTCAGACAGAACAAGGGGATACTGATTGGTTTAAAGTCAGGAAATCTGTGCGTCAGGGTTGTATCCTCTCACCATACCTATTCAATCTGTAAATTGAGCAAATAATCTAAGAATCTGGACTATATGAAGAAGAATGGGGCATAAGGATTGGAGGAAGACTCATTAACAACCCGGGTTATGCAGATGACACAACCTTGCTTGCTGAAAGTGAAGAAGATTTGAAGCACTTATGGATGAAGATCAAAGACCACAGCCTTCAGTGTGGATTACACCTCAACATAAAGAAAACAAAAATCCTCACAACTGGACCAATGAGCAACATCATGGTAAATGGAGAAAAGACTGTGGTTGTCAATGATTTCATTCTACTTGGATCCACAATCAAAACCCATGGACACAGCAGTCAAAAAATCAAAACATGCATTGCATTGTGCAAATCTGCTGCAAAAAACATCTTTAAAGTGTTGAAAAGTAAAGATGTCACCTTGAGGACTAAGGTGCACATGACAGAAGCCATGGTTCTCAATTGCCTCAAACGCATGCGAAAGCTGGACAATTAATAAGGAAGACCGAAGAATTGATACCTTTGAGTTGTAGTGCTGGAGAGGAATTTTGGATATACCATGGACTGCCAAAAGAACAAAAAAATCTGTCTTGGAAGAAGTACAACCAGAATTCTCCTTAGATGCAAGGATGGCGAAACCACGTCTCTACTTTTTCGGCAGTAGGCTTTTTTTTTTAGCTAGTGTCTTGTTTAGGCACGGACTATGATCCAGAATTTTACTCAGTTCTAGCCAATGAAATCAAGGAAAGGGCTCCTTGGCCTTTCTGGGAAAGTCATTCCCCCTTTTAATAAGAGAATAAGTGGCTACTTTCCCTTCTCTGGAAACCCTTGGAGCTCAGTGGTTAAGAGCTTTGGCTGCTAACCAAAAGGTTGGCAGTTCGAATCTACCAGGTACTCCTTGGAAGCCCTATGGGGCAGTTGTACTCTGTCCTTTAGGGTCGCTATGAGTTGGAATCGACTTGAGGACAATGGGTCTGGTTTGGTTTTTCCTTTCTCTAAATTTGAACAAGGAAGCAAGGCATGCTTCTCGAGCTGATGCTGGTGGTTTCTGCAACTGGGAGGGCTCAAGAGCCTGAGGGTAAAGCGACGGGAAGCAAAGCCGAGCCAAAAGGCAGCCCAGGCCCGCAGCCTCTGGTCTCCCCATCACGCGCCCCAATTAAATCCCTCGGCGCTTAAGCCTGTTTCTATTACCTGAAGCTAGAAGCAACCTGGGTTGGGCAAATGGTTAAGAAATGGACAACCAGAAAGGCAGTGGTTCGAACCCACCCACAGATACCTCAGCAGATAGGCCTTGGCGATCTGCTTCCCAAAGGTTGGCCTTGAAAACCCTATGGAGCAGTTCTACTCTGCACACATGGGGTTGTCATGAATCGGAATCAACTCAGTGCCACCTAACAACAACAATTTGGTGTTCGTAATTTACAGAGTTACTAGTTTAATAAGGATTTTTTTAGTTTTCTGCTAAGAAATGTGACTACCACATAATGTTAAGGCAACCCTGCAAAACTACCACACATGCTGATCATGGACAAGTCAGAATTTCTAAAATTAAGTCTCATTATCTTGGTGCACAATCAATAGTTAGTCATTGTTTTCAATTTCAACTACTGTTTCCTGTCTCTACTAGATATCAATGGAGTTAATTATACTTGCATAATTGCACCAACATTTCTTGCTATTAATTTTAAAAAAAAACAGTCTTTATAATACATGTCATTAAAGTTCAAACAGCCCCCATATCTCAAAGCACAGTGCTTGGCATATGACAGGAATATGTCAGATGAGTTACATGAATGATTCTCTTTTTATGTATACCTACAGTCATACGTACATACACAGAAAAAGAACTAGTAGGTTTATAACAAATAGTTAATATTTACCATGCACATTACTCTTTTTTTTTTTTTGTCTCAATTGTCTTCAATGGACACAGTTTGTAAATTTTCTTTTATTGATTAAAAACAAATTTTAGCCTAACTCTATATTTTCCTAATGTATATGACTGGATCCCAAGAATCTGACCAAAGATTGTTACTTTAAAAGCCAAACCAGTATAACTAAAGGAATGCGGTGATGTGCCATCAGTTTTCATCCCCTTGTTGCAAAAAAGCTCTCAAAAGAAGTTTTATGCTTCAGGTAAAGAAGGACTAAGTGGAACCTGTCAGGATCTTAAAACGAGGTTCAACAGAGAAAATTATGGGGATGGATAATTATAGGGAAGGTTCAAAACAAGTAAAAAATTACTTAGGTAATACTGCTTTTAAATATAAGAACTTGTTAAAATATGAGAAAATTCTGTATAACAAGAGGAAACAGGCAAATACAAAGGAAAACTTTTCACAGGCAAAGCTCACATTACCTAAAAATAACATATAACTGCATTATTGCTGACCATCTCCCCATCTGGCCTGATTTAAGTTTCATTTTACCTGAGTGCAATAAAAGTAATTGGATGAATTTTCAAAATGCTGCCCTTGCTCTGATTCTCGACCGGTAGCTTATTTCCTTTATTAGGGTAAATTCTTTGACCCATTGATGACTTAATTGTGCATAAACTAAAGAAAATTTCCTATCTATACAGTTTGTTTCAAGGCAAAATAAAAATTTTAAACATTTTTTTAATCTTCTGTAAGCCACTACAGACCCTTTCTTGCCTGTCTTGAGTAGAAAACAGTACCTCCGGAACATAAAACCCAAAACAGTTGCCATCAAGTCGACTTTGACCCATGGCGACCCCTTGCTGTGTCAGAGAAGAACCGCTGCAGAGAGCTTTCAGTGTCTGATTGTTATTCCCCGCCAGCTGCCATCTAGGCAGACTCCAACTCATGGTGACCACGTACGATGGAAGGAAGCAGTGCCCAGACTGCGCCACCCTCAGGATCGGTTGCAGATCGAACTGTTGTAATCCACAGGGGTTTCACTGGCTGATTTTCTGAAGCAGATCACCAGGTCTTTATTCCTAGTCCATTTCAGTCTGACAACTCTGCTGAGACCTGTTCGGAATCATTTCTTGCACTTGTTGTTAGCCGACTTCAAGTCAGCTCTGACTCACGGCGATTTACACGTAACAGGATGAAACGCTGCCTGCTCACATGCCATCAATCTTCATGGCCCTTGGTATGTTTGAGTTCACTGGAGTGGCTATATGTTAGTTCAATCTCATTGAGGGTTTCCCTCATTTTTCCTGACGCTCTGCTTTACCAAACGTGGCATCCTTTTCTAATAATTTTTCCTGAGGATGTGTCCAAAGTAAACAAGCTGAAGTCTCACCATTCTTGCTTCTAAGGAGCACTCTAGCTATACTCCCTCCAGCAATTATCTGGTCATTCTTCTGGCAGTCCACAGTATGTTCAATATTCTTTGCCAACACCACAATTCAAATGCATCAATTCTTCTGCCTTCGTTTTTGAATGTCCAGCTTTTTAAAACTTTAACGAGGTCTTTTGCAGTATATTTGCCCAATACAGTACATTGTTGGATTTCTTGACTGCTGCTTCCATTGACAGAAATCATTGATCCAAATAGAAAGAAATCACTGACAACTTCAATTTTTTCTCCTCAGCATTATTAGGCTCTACTTCTTTCATATTCAAACCCACTCATCAGAAAATTACAACAAAAAACCCAGGATGACTCTCAAGGGGTCTCCTCGTTTCCCTGGTAGAGAAACGGGCCTTCTACAATCCATTCCATCAACACTAAGCAACTGAAGCAGCAGGTGATCATTAAGAGAAGTATTTTATTACAATTCTGGCCCCTGAAGTAAGGTATATACTGCACAAAAATGACGACAGAAATCTCTAAAACCCTAAACGAAAATCCTAGAGCCATTAACGCATCAGCAGATGATTCTACTAACCCAGCTTTCTCACTGCTCCAGAGAGTAAACATTATGCGAACAACAAATGCCGGTAACTTTCTAAATGAAAAGTCTGGATAAAAATCCCAAGGGGTGAGAAATGGTTATTATTAGAAATGGCAAAGGTAAACACGGTGAATTTTAACAAAATCTTGCTAAATCAGATCAAGATCTGTCTTGTGCTGTCATTCCTCCTTTTTATAGTAAAGACATTATAATAAAGAATAATAAATGGTAACAGAAAAGCATGTCAAATAAGAACAATCTACTTTATGAGAAGCATCAATAGCTATTCCTCCTTGGCTTACAAGCACTGAGAATAGACAAAGTAATATAAATACATGTAAATATGCACATATGTATTCACATACATATAATTTTTTTAACACGAATTTGAGAGAAAATAAGTCAGGTCTCAGGAGCTCCACACCAGCAGCACTTCTACAGGGTAACCAGACTTTATTTTGCCCACTATGGAGGAAGAAAGACAGCACATACAGTACTGTCAGGAGGAGCCCTGGTGGCACAGTAGTTAAACACTTGGCTGTTAACCAAAAGGTCAGCGGTTCAAATCCACGAGCAGCTCTGCGGGAGACAGGCCTGGTGATCTTCTTCAGTAGAGCCTGAAACTGAAAACAAAAACCAAACCCATCGCCCTTGAGTTGATTCCAACTCACAGCGATCCTATACGACAGAGCAGAATTGCTCCATAGGGTTTCCAAGGAGTGGCTGGTGGATTTGAACTGCCGACCTTTTGGTTAGCAGCTACAGCTCTTAACCACTACACTACCAGGGCTCCCCGTAAAGATAACAGCCTAGAAAATCGTACGGGGCAGTTCTACTCTGTCACATGGGGTCATCAGGAGAATTGACTCAACGGCAAACAGTAACTATTGAGCCCGAGTGGTGCAAACAGTTAAGCGCTCAACTACTAACTGTAAGGCTGGTGGTTCAAACTCACCCAGAGGCATCTCAGAAGAAGGGCCTGATGATATGTTTCCAAAAAGTCACTGCCTTGAAAAACCTAAGGAGCAGTTCTACTCTGCACACATGGAGTCGCCATGAGTTGGAATCGACCTGATGGCAATTAACAACAACAACGTAGCATTGTTAAGAATCCTTGGGTGGAGCAAATGGTAATGCATAGGCTGCTAACTGAAAGGTTGGAGGTTCAAGTCCACCCAGAGGAGCCTTGGAAGAAAAACTAGAGATCTCAAAAATCGGCCACTGAAAACCCTGCTGAGCACAGTTCTAGCCTGACACACACGGGATCACCGAGAGTGAGAATCATCCAGACAGCAACTAGTACTGGCAGAACACTGTCGATCAAATGCTCTTTCACTGCCTCTGGCTGTTTGGGAGCTTAAATGAGGTGATTGAAATTCTCTGCTCCAAGCCAGATTAGGCCACTGAACAGATTTAATTTTCACCTTCAAAAGCTTCCTCAAAAATAAGCTAACATGCTCAGAAAGAGAATGTGTCTTATACTTAATACACTACCTTCAACACCCACAAATTAAAAAAAGAAAAGTATTTCCTTTAATGCAGACCACCCCCCACAGCCTATTTCTACCTAAGAGATCATCGACATTCAGACATCACACTGACTGGACCTCTCCTTGCAAACATACCACTTGTTTGTACTACAAAAATCTTAATACTAAGAGAAAAATTAGGTAGATGAAAAGTATACATCACTGCCTTAGTTATATGCTGCTGCAGCAACAGAAATACCACAAGTGGATGGCTTGAACAAACAGAAATTTGTTTTCTCACAGTTTAGGAAGCTGGAAATCTGAATTCAGGGTGCTGGCTCTAGGCGGAGACCCTCTCTCTCTGTCAAGTCTGGAGGAAGACGCTTGTCTCTTTTGAGCTTCTACTCCTGGACAATCTTCATGTGGCTTGGCATCTCTCTTCCCCCATCTCTGCTCGCTAGCTGGCTTGTTTAATCTCTTTTATAAATCAAGAGACTGACTCAAGATACACCCTACACTAATCCTCCCTCATTAACATAACAAAGACAACCCATTTCCAAATGGGATTATAACCACAGGCATAGAGGTTAGGAATTACAACACATATTTTGGAGGGATACAATTTAACCCGTAACATTCCACCCTTTGGCCCCCAAAATTCTTGTTCTTGCCACATTAAGAGGTATTTACCCCATTACATCATTGCAAAAGTCTTAAACCAACTCCAAGTTCAAAATCCCATCTTCTGAATCATCTAAGTCAAATATGGGTGAGGCTTTAGACATATTCCATTCTGGAGCAAAATTCCTCTTCATCTATAAACCCATGAAATCTAGATTGCAAGCTATCTGCTTCCAAAGTACAAAGGCAGATATTTCCATTACAAACAGGAGAAACTGGAGGGAAAGAAGGGCTAACAGGCACCATGCAAGTCCCAAACCCAGCAGAACAAATTACATTAGCTCTCAAGTCTTAAAAATAATCCTCTCTTTCTGAAATCATCTGGGCTCTGGGTACTGGCCATGCCTTCTGGGTGGAAGCCCCTCGGCCCTGAGCTTCAGTTCCACCTTCTAGGCCATCTGGGGTGGCAACTCAGCTTCCTGGGCCTTAAGCCGCATGGCAGCCCCACCTCCTCGGCTTCAGGCGGTGACCCCATCCCCCAGGTACACCTTAAAGGCAGCTCCACACTCCAGAAGAGTCAGCAAAGATCCGATCTTTGAAACCTAGGAGGCTGTGGCCCCACCACTTGAGATCCAGGAGACAGTGGTCCCACTATTTGAAACCCAAAAGGCCCTGCTTCCCATGCTCCTTCCAACAATTCTGCTGATCTCCGAGCTGCTCCAGGGATGGTCCCTTTCTTTTTTTGGAGGACAACAGACGTAGCGCTCCTTTGGCCTGTCTCCTGCCTATAGAATTCCAAGAGGCAGAGTTCTTTCCTTTTGTTCTTCCTCTGTCGTCCCCTTCAGCAGATGAGTTTTCTGCTGTGGTAGGGTAAAAGCTAAGAAGTGTTTTTACTTTTTGATAAGAAGGGTACAGACATATGCGTATTTCAACACAGAAAATGTAGTTTTTCTACATTTTGGGGATCTTTAATTTGTGCAGAAAACCTCTAGATAACTAGATATTTATGGAATAGTTTTTCCCAAATAAAACAGATTTGATGCTATAAAACAGCCTTGATGAAAGGAAACCCTGGTGGCGTAGTGGTTAAGTGCTATGGCTGCTAACCAAAAGGTCAGCAGTTCGAATCTGCCAGGTGCTCCTTGGAGACTCCACAGGGCAGTTCTACTCTGTCCTAAAGGGTCGCTATGAGTCGGAATCAACTTGATGGCGGTGCGTTTGGTTCTTTTGGGTTTGGATGCTATAAATGCTATAAAATAATTTGAGGTTGTGGGTGCTGCTTTAAAGTCTCTTCCAAATCTAAAACATTATGATTCTTTTGCCATTATCTTTGTCTCCCTGTGTAAAACCTAAATAATTCAAATTAGTTTAACAAATATTTTACTCTCACAATGCATTGATTAAAATTGTCTTTAAATGAGAATAGACCACGAACCAGCAAATATACACCTGAGACCAAATGTTTTAAATTGGGTTTGCGTTCCACTGGCTGAATAAAGAAAACCCTGGTGGTGTAGTGGTTAAGAGCTACGGCTGCTAACCAAAAGGTCAGCAGTTCAAATCCACCAGGTGCTCCTTGGAAACCCTATGGGGCAGTTCTAATCTGTCCTATAGGGTCGCTATGAGTCGGAATCAACTCGGCAGCAATGTTTTCTTTTTTTGGGGGGGTGGCTGAATAAAGAATAGGGTAAATATTAGGGTAACTCACAGAATACCTGACTCAGTGAAATACAGGAATTCAAGTTATGACAATATGGCATGGTTTTTACACCACCATAAAATCAAAATTAACTTCTACAAAATGTTAGGTAACACTAAACCTACTCTCTCAGCACTTAAAATATCACAGAAACATACACCACGTTCATATGCTCCTACGGCCTTTGCAATTCCTGTTTCTTCAGCATAGGATTAGGGCTTCGGCCCAGGCAGCTTCTTGTTATTCTAGTCTCTGTCCAAATATCACCTCCTCACAGGACCTTCTCTGATCATACAATCTAAAAAATAGCCCCCCTTCCACATCACTACCATGTCACCCTATTTTATTTTATGTACTTATCATAAGTTTTAAAACTTGTTTGTTTGGCTTCTGTTTATCCCCAATAGAAGGTAAGCTCCTGAGAGTAGGCAGCTTACTAGTCTTGTTTCCTACAGCAACCCTAGTCTATGGGAGAAGCTGCCAGGTGGTCAGAAATATTTGTTGAATGAATGAATGGTGCCTGGAAACCCAACAGCTTGCTAGATTAGGAATATCAGTATTAGACTTAGGCACACAATAAAACTCCTTGAAATAAACTATTTCCAAAAAAGATACTTAGGGGTATGTACTCTAGTGATATTGAACAGATATTTAAACTATTATAAAAGCAGCCTTCCTAACAAAATCCTACTAGAAGTTTACTCCTGATAGCAGGTATGAAATTTAACAATTTAAGCAAAGTAACTTAAAAATAAATTAATATGTGTGCCCACATCTCTGTTAAATACTGTGGGGTACACAATTAACTTTACCAACAAATTTGCTCTTTGTCCCCAGTTCCTGGAAGGTAATCTCTAAATCCTTGGAATTTCCCCAGTGATTGGAGTCTTTGTTATCCGTAAGCACTCCAGACCACACCCAAGGCTTTATGCTAATGAGGTGACACTGTTGGTAGGAGAAGGCCCTGCTAGAAAGATCCACTGCCTGTTGATATCAGCTGGATTGGGGAGAAGAGGGGGAAGCTGTAGGTTCAGTTCAACCACATGACCAATGGTGTAACCAATCATGCTTACATAACTAGGCCCCAATAAAACTCTGCACACTAAAGCCTGGTGAGCTTCCTGGTTGGTCAAAGACATCAATGCCTGAGAGGGTGACACATTCTTTTTCAGGACAAGACCACACTGGGGATGTTCCCAGGCCTTGACTTATGTGTCTCTTCATTAGTATCTTTTCTGTGATAATGAAACTGTAATCCTAAATACAGAGCTTACCTGCATTCTGTGAGTCATTTAAATGAATTATTGAACCCAAAGAAGTAATGGAAATCCCATAAACTGCAGCCAGCAGGTCAGAAGTGACAGTGGCTCTGGGGACCCCTGAGCTTATGGCTGGTGCCTTGAGGGGGTAGTAGGAAATCCTGAATTTGTAACAAGAGAGGGGGTCCTAAGGACCTCTGAGCTCATGATGGGTGTATGAAGGCTTGGGCAGATCTGCCTTCTGGAGGACTGTGCCCTTTAACATTTGAGAGCTGAACTAGTCACCGTGGTCAGCGTTGGAGGAAGAACTGCAGTCGGTGTCAGAGAGGATATTTAGAGTTAGTTGGTGTGTGTCGGAAAAGGCATACACACCGAGACACTGCAGGCGCAGATACTCACACACGCTTTTCTTTTTTATAACCACCCTTTTAAAAAATGCAAAAATCATTCTCAGCTCAAGTGGCCTTACAGAAACAGGCCAAAGCCTGGACTTAGTCTTCAGGTCAGCTCAATGACTAAGACCTGGTGGATGCACAATAAATATTTTTGAATAAAATTTAAGTTGAGTAAGATTTAGTCCCTGCCTTCAAAAAAGCTCACACTGCAGTGGAGGAGGGAACAAGTCCATTAGCAATTCAATACTACCTAATACGTGCTATGAATGAGGGTGCACAAGGTAAGGGTAAGTTATTGCTCAGTAAGTATTAACACGTCTGAACAGGTTCAAATGTTAATGGCACAATTCTAAGTGTCTGACATATATTAACTAATTTACTCTCACAAGAACAACTCTATAAGTTCTATTATTACTCCATTTTACATATGAGAAAACTGATTGCGATGCAGATATTTAGGGAACTGCCCCAGAAGACCTAGTTCCTACAAAAGTAGAGCTGAAAAGTTTTATCTGCCTTGGAGCAAGCCCTGCCTTTAACCCTTTTCTAGGATGCTAAGGTACAGACAAGAGGTGCAACATCCAAATGAGACAAAATAGGCAGGACTGGCTTCCTTAAGAAGGTAAAACACTTACAAAAAAATAAAAGAGGGTGGAGGGGAGAAAAAGGTATAGAAAAGGTAGAACATGGGAAGAGAAAGAGGTGTGACATGCAAGCCAGTCCAGGAAAGAGCAAATGGTATGATGTGATTAGAGTGAAAAGAAAAGACGAAGAGATGAAGACAAGACTAGAAAGGTAGGCAAAGGACCACATCATGAAGTTCCTCATATGTTTGGTTTCACTTCAATTAAAATTAACTTAAAATTTAAATTTTGTCCTTAAAGCTGTATGGTTTTAAGAAGAGTTTTTTTAAAAAGCTTTTTTTTTTTCTTTTTTGTAAATTTTACTTGAGTAGCAGTCTGAATATAGATTAGAGGGGGCAAGTCTGAAAATAATGAGAAGGCCATTGCATGAACCCAAGAGAAGAGTAAGGACGTGTAGCCATGAGAATGGAGAAGAAACGGGCATGACCAATATTAAGCAGGAAGCCTTAGTCCTAACAGACGCTCAGCTGAATGGAGGAGCTCAGTGAAATGACTGGAATCTTCTGGTCTGAGCCACTGGGTAAGTGGTGGTGCTGCACAGGAAGACCCGAGTACAGGAAGAGAGATCTGGGCATGAAGGGAAAAAGAATGAGTTTGGAGATGTTTAGAAACCCAGGTGGCGTAGTGGTTAAGTGCTACAGCTGCTAATCAAAAGGCTGGCAATCCAAATCCACCAGGCGCTCCTTGGAAACTCTATGGGGCGGTTCTACTCTGTCCTATAGGGTCGCTATGAGTCAGAATTGACTCGATGGCAACAGGTTTGGTTTTGGTTTTGGCTAAGTAAGAGTTTCACCAGATAGCTGAATTTGCAGATCAGGGTTTAAAAAAGGTCCTTATTATCTTGTTTTATTTTTCCCTGCCCCTCCTTGCCTTCTCATCTTACTTTTGGTCTCATATAGTCGATTGTTCTGAGGATCACATTCCTCACCAGTGTTATTATTTATCTTGTAGGTCAATCTATTATTTGGCTGAAAGGTGACCTCTGGGAGTGACTTCAGTTCCAGGTCAAAAGAGTATCTTAGGATGACAGTCTCAGGGGTTCCTTAAGTCTTTATCAGTCTAGTAAGTCTGGTCTTTTTGATGAATTTGAGTTTCATTCTATATTTTTCTCCCATTCTAACCAGGACCTTCTATTGCATCCCTGGTCGGAGACTGAGGTAGCCAGGCACCATCTAGTTCTCCTAGTTTCTGGCTAAAGGAGACTGCGGTTCATGTGGGCCACTAGTCCTGTGAAGTAATTGTTTGACTCTGGTTTCCTTTACTCTCCTTTGCTCCAGACCAGAGGAAACCAATAGTTGTATATTACCTTCTGAACAACTATTCCTCAACATATTACTTCACTCCAGAACGATTTCACCAGGCAATCTTGCATTTCACTTTGAAATTGTCACTTCTACCCATCATTCTAACCATATCATTCTAACCATATCACAATTCTCTTCAAAACTGACTTCCAGATGAATGCAAAAAGATCCCTATGTCTTCAACCTTACACTTTCCTTTAGTCAACCATAAAACATCTTTATGCACTGTGCTGTTAGTCAATCACCTTGCCTGCTATACGAAACAGCACCTGCAAGAGCCAAGAGTACTACAAAAAAGATATCTACAAGAGAAGATCATTGTAAATAATTTTATTGCAATCTCTGATCGAAACGAATTTTCATTACATTTTTTTCTTTCTCTAGGATGGGAGAGAGCAGACATATAGTCTGGAGGTTATGCTGAGGATGGGTTCATTTTGTGGTACAGACTGCACGGTGAAAAACAATGTTATATAGGCAGCGGTAGGCTTAAGGGGATCTTTGTGTGCATCATGCTGAGCTAGCTTAATCTATTTGTATTTATATTTGTTTATGGGAGTGAGGAGTAGGGGTGGTGGAAATAATAAATGCAGGTCTCTATTATCCAGTTATAGGATCACTAGGAGTCAGAATCGATGCCAACGGGTTTGGTTTTTGGTTTTTATTATCCAGTTACTTCTATTACACCTTGTGCTAGACCACTGTTTCTTAACATTAGCATTATTGACACTTTGGCCTGGGTAATTCTTTGCTGTGGGTGGCTGTTCTGGGCATTACAGGATGTTCAGCAGCACCCCTGGCCTCTGCTCAGTAGATGCCAGTAACACCCCTCTTGGCAATCAAGAATGTCTTCAGACATCGCCAAATGTCCCCTGCAGGTAGCAAAACAGCCCTAGGTTGAGAACATTGCTCTGTACCCAAACTTGCTTAGCGCCTTCTTTTCCGTGCTTCCCTTTCCACGCTTGAACCCTGCTCTTGAACTAATTCTGATTTGATGAATGCCCCTCCACATTTAGTCCAATCTTTTGTTATTCAAACAACTCCTAAAACTCTCTCCCTTTTTTTTCAAATCTCAAGCACCATAATTATATCCCAACACTCTAAAAGCTTTCTTCCTCTGACCCTAACACCCGAAGCTGGGTCAGACCTCATAAGTTAAAGGGCACAGTCCTCCCTCAAAATGCCAAGTCTGCCCAAGATTTGACTCCAGCCACAAGCTTGGTGGCTCCCAAGACACCCTCATTTCTGACTGGTTGGTTACAAATTCAAGATTTCCCACTACCAGCCTCAGGATGCCCGCTATAAGCTCAGAGGTCCCCAGAGCAACCATTTATTGAGCCCTTACTACGGTCCAACAACTGTTCTAGGCACTCAGGATACATTATCTTCAAAACAGCCTAATTTACAGTTGAGGCTACCTAGATACAGAAGCAGGCAAGCCAGGACTCAAACCCAGGCAGTCTGGCTCCAGAACTCATTCTTAACCTCTACACCATCCTGCCTCCCAAATGCTGATAAACAGCTCCACATCTACTCCACCCAGTCAAGATTTTACGACCCAAGATCATATACAATCTCAAAGTTTTGCTTGTTTGTTTTGTATTTCTTGTTCTTTTGTTTCTCCTATAAGAGCATTGGAAAAACAACTAGAGAGATACATGGTTTGCACAGACCAGCATCTTGTCTGACAGAGGCATCAAAGAACATTTTCTGGGAGTACAGCACAGGGCCTAGAACATAGTTGTTCCTCAAAAAATACTGGCTGAATGAATGCCTAAAAGATCCTAAATTCTTGTACTAATCCAGATAAAAGTGTTTCTGTTACTTTGTCTTTCAGGACTGTCTTAGTTATCTACTGCTGCTATAATAGAAATACTACAAGTTCATGGCTTTAACAAAGAGAAGTTTATTCTCTCACAGTCTAGGAGGCTCGAAGTCCAAATTCAGGGTGCCAGCTCCAGGGTGAGGTGCTCTCTCTCTCTGTCGGCTCCGGGAGAAGGTACTTGTCATCCATCTTTCCAGTCAAGGAGCTTCTCAGGGCAGGAACCCTTGGTCCAAAGGACGTGCTCTGCTCTTCATACTGCTTTCTTGGTGGCATGAGGTCCCCCTGTTTCTCTGTTTGCTTCTCTCTTTTATATCTCAAAAGAGAGTGACCCAAGACACAACCTAATCTTATAGATTGAGTCCTGCCTCATTAACATAACTGCCCCTAATCCTGCCTCATAAGCATCACAGAGGTAAGATGACATCACACAGGCAAATCACATCAGATGACAAAATGGTGGCCAATCACATAATACTGGGAATCATGGCCTAGCCAAGTTGACATACATTTTGATGGGACAGGGTTCAATCTATAACAAGAAACTTAATCACCCCTTTTCTAGACCTTCCTTCTTTAGTGAAGCACAGTGTTCAAATCTACAAACAGTATTTTACATAGAGATCATTTTGGTTTAAAAATAGACAAGTATCTTCTATTTTGTTTCCAATAACCTTTTCTTAAAATCCAGACTGTCTTCTGGCCACAGTACATCAATCTGTTATCTTCAAATAATAAACAACAATGACTTTTAAATTCTCTTCCCTCGTAATAGCTTGAAAACCATCATCCTACAAGTATAAACTAGATTATTTCCCCTGAACATTATTTTATACTTGCACACTATTGCTCTTTTGCCACTTTTCCTTATTCAGACAATCATAGTCTTAGGCATTTTGCTACTGGGATAGCACTCCCAAATACTTTATATACATTTTAAGTAAGACCAGGCTATAAATCAATCTCCACAGAACTAAACCACAACTTCATCTAAACCAGACCCAAATGAAGACTAAACACACCACCCTTGTCCTATGGGATGTAATCTCAAAGCATTTAAGGCACTTAGCTGGGAGGGGGAAGGGTAGAGGGACACTCTATAAGAATGCCTTTGACAATAGGATCTGCATTAGTGTTACCTGGCATTTCAAAAGCACTTAATAGAAGTGAGTCCCATGTGTTCCCACTTTATTGCTACAACACTTAGCATAGTAGCAAGCACATATGGACACTTAATAAATGCCTATGGCATGAAACCACCTGAAATCTAAGAAGCTGATAATTCAGCATAATTAATCTCAGGGAATGGGTTGGAAAGAAGGAAGATTAGTTAGGGCCAAAAAAAAAAAAAAAAGGAATGAGACTGTGGAAAGAACATACAAAGGAAACTCCCTCATGAAAAGGGAAGAGAGGTCAAAGGTTCACGAAAGCCTAAAATAAAATAATTTCAAAGAAAAGCAAAGCAAAACTGGTCTGCAACACACCTTGACTATTATGTTTTAAACTAAGGAAGGTCATATAAAAATGTGACATCAACTATCTTTTAACAGGTAACCGCTGTTCACACCGCTAAGTAATTTTGGCTCCCACTGGCACAGAACACCTACCTGTAGAAATTATTAAGAGCCTGATAATATGTTCACTAACAGAAAGTGTTCGAAGTTATTTTTCCAAATTCTCTGAATGAATACCCCATCTATAAAAACTAAGGTCTTTAAAAATTAAAAAATTACAGTAATAGTAATAAAACCTCTTTAAAAACAAAAAACACCAGGCATATTTACTATCTATCACATACATTTTTATTTTCACAAGACCAACAGAGGAAAACTTTATTATTTCTTTTATAAAAAATCTACATTATGCTTTTAAATCCGAACCATTTTATCAAATCAGGGTTCTTAGCCTACATTTTCAAACGTAGCTTCCACTAACTACCTTTCTCTCACTCTAGACAAGTAAACCTGCTTGCTAAACCCCACGCTTTGTGTCACCCATCATATTCCCCAACTCTTCAATAGCTGTTTCTTCCCTTCGCAACATTTAGGCTGTAGTTCCCTCTACTAAGAATTGCAATTCATCACTGCTCAAAGTCATATTTCTTCTCACCTTCACCTTTAAGGCAGTACTCCTCAAGTTCGTATAACTCAGTTATCGAGTATGTCTATATTTATCTGAGTTGCAAGGGCAGGTTACAGGTTATTCTCTTAACCCTAGTAGTATATAGTCTGTCACGAGTATCCATAAGAACAAGAAATGGTTCAGCATAAAGCTACACTTGACAACCTGCAACAAGCTCTGGGTCTGCATCCTTGGGAAGATCAGCTGCACTAGCTTCGTAAAACAAAGGTCTGAATTTCTTCATCATTGTTAGATCTTTTATTATCACGTTCCCTGTGTCTCGTGCACTGATGACATTTGTTATATACCACCAACCACCACCAATTATCTGGGAAATTGTCACACTTCTGCTATAAGCATGGTGTACCATTGAGGTCGGGGGAAACAGAAGAATCTGGGGACACGATCTTCCTCCAGTAGCACTCTAATACCTTTAGCATAGGCAATTACATATTCTCTTTAATTTATCTAATTACAATCAAGTGAAAAAAATCTTTCAATTGATCATTTTATTTATAAAGTGCTTTGTTTAAATTAAGAATCACACTCAAATATACAAATATGTGCCCACATGAAATAGAGGTCTTGAAAACCAAATCTAGGTTTAAAATTACCTTAAATTACACAATATGTCATGGAAAGATAAATGAAGAGGGTAGGCAATTACAGTCTGCAAAGTGTCTAGCACACTGTAGGCCTTCAAATTTTTGCTGAATTAAAGCAAAATCCCTAAGTCAGTATGTCTGTCTGTTTTTGTCACTGTTGTTATAGTTGAGAATATACACCATAAAACACACCAATTCAACAGTTTCTACATGTACAATTGAGTGACACTGATTACATTCTTTGAACCGTGCAAGCATTCTCACCCTTCTCTTCTGAGTTGTTCCTCCCCCATCAACATAAACTCACGGTCCCCTAAGGTTCCTATCTAATCTTTCGAGTTGCCATTGTCACTTTGATCCCATACAGACAGTTCTTAAAATAGCATGCCCAAGACAGACATTTTTCACTAGTTAAGTTAAAACTACTGCTTGGTTTTAAGAAGACTCCTGCGGATATTTTTGGTTTAAAGTTTAAAGATTATTTCATGACAATAATTCCAGGGGTTCATTAAGGTTCTATGGCTCCAGAAAGTCTGTGGTCCAGGAAAATGTGAAATTCTGTTCTACATCCCCCCCGACCTCTTTGATCAGGATTCTTCTATAGAATCTCTGATCAAAACAGTAACGGTATCTGGGCATCATCCAGCTCTTCTGGTCTCATGCCAAAGGTGGCAATTGTACATGAAGGCAATTATCCACCAAGCATGTCTACCTTTAGGAGACATGTCACGACAGGTAAAAATGGAGTTCTCCGACAATCTGAGTAGATTCAATTGCAGCTCAGGAGTTGTTTGAATTTACCTGATCTTTAGTTCCTAATGCTCTGTCAAATAATAAATATAAAAACCATCCTCATCTTCCAGGCCTAAACAGATGATGCTGTGCCCTAAGATTTCCTGAAAGTAAAATTTATGGACCAGTGATACATACCTTGAGTCTACAGAAAGGACAGACTCTAGTAATTTAACCACGATCTATCAACTGCCTGCCATGTGCCACGTGTTGTGGATACTAGGGATTCAGCAGAGAGTAAAACAGACAAGGTTCCTTCTCTCCTGGAAGTTTCCAATCTTATCACAGAGATATATAAGGATAAATTATGATAAATGCTACAGAGGAAAAGAACAGACTGCTATGAGACCCTTTATCAAGAAACAGTTCGTCTAGGAAAACTGTCTTTGTATTGAGGTCTAAAGACTGAAACAGGAAGTGACTAGGAATAGGAGATGTAGAGGGTCAGAGCATGGTACCTGTAAGAATTCAAAATAAGGCCTAGGTGGCTCAAGTTCAGAGAGGGAGCGTGAAAGGGAAGGCTGGAGAAGTAGGCACAGGAAATATTAGTCTCTATCCTTAAAAACAGTGGGAATGATAAAAACTCTCAGCAAAATAGGACTAGAAGGAAAATTCCTCAGCGTAATAAAGGACATTTATACAAAGCCAATAGGCAACATCACCCTAAATGGAGAAAGCCTGAAAGCATTCCTCTTGAGATCTGGAACCAGACAAGGATACCCTTTATCACCACTCTTATTCAACATTGTGCTGGAAGTCCTAGCCAGAGCAATTAGGCAAGATAAAGAAAAAAAGGACATCCAGATTGGCAAAGAAGAAGTAAAAGTATCTCTATTTGCAGATGACATGATCTCATATACAGAAAACCCTAAGGAATCCTCCAGAAAACTACTAAAACTAATAGAAGAGTTCAGCAAAGTATCGGGATACAAGATAAACATACAAAAATCAGCTGGATTCCTCTACACCAACAAAAAGAACATCGAAGAGGAAATCACCAAATCAATGCCATTTACAGTAGCCCCCGAGAAGATAAAATACTTACGAATAAATCTTGCCAGAGATGTAAAAGACTTATACAAAGAAAACTACAGTACACTTCTGCAAGAAACCAAGAGGTTTACATAAGAGGAAAAATGTACCTTGCTCATGGATAGGAAGACTTAACAGTATAAAGATATCTATTCTACCAAAAGCGATCTATACATTTAATGCAATTCCTGTCCAAATCCCAAGGACAGTCTTTAATGAGATGGAGAAACAAATCACCAACTTCATATGGAAGGGAAAGAGGTCCCGGATAAATAAGGCATTACTGAAAAAGAAGAACAAAGTGGGAGGCCTTTCTTTACCTGATTTTAGAACCTATTATACCACCACAGTAGTCAAAACAGCCTGGTACTGGTACAATAACAGAAACATTGACCAATGGAACAGAATTGAGAATCCAGACATAAATCCATCCACATATGAGCAGTTCATATTTGACAAAGGCCCCCTAGCAGTTAAACGGGGAAAAGACAGTCTTTTTAACAAATGGTGCTTGGCCTAACTGGATATCCTTCTGCAAAAAAAAAAAAAAGAAACGAGACTCATACCTCACACCACGCACAAAAACTAACTCAAAATGGATCAAAGACCTAAATATAAAATCTAAAACAATAAAGATCATGGAAGGAAAAATAGGGACAACGTTAGGAGCTCTAATACATGGCATAAACAGTATACAAAACATTACTAACAATGTGGAAGAAAAACTAAATAACTGGGAGCTGCTAAAAATAAAACACCTATGCTCATCCAAAGACTTCACCAAAAGAATAAAAAGATTACCTACAGATTGGGGAAAAGCTTTTAGGCATAACATTTCCGATCAGCACCTGATCTCTAAAATCTACATGATACTGCAAAAACTCAACTACAGAAAGACAAATAACCCTATTAAAAAATGAGCAAAAGATATGAATAAACACTTCACTAATTTTTAAAAGAAGACATTCAGGCAGCTAACAAATACATGAGGAAATGTTCACGATCATTAGCCATTAGAGAAATGCAGATCAAAACTACAATGATATTTCATCTCACTCCAACAAGGCTGGCATTAATCCAAAAAACACAAAATAATAAACGTTGGAGAGGCTGTGGAGAGACTGGAACACTTATACACTGCTGGTGGGAATGTCAAATGGTACAACCACTTTGGAAATCGATTTGGCACTTCCTTAAAGAGCTAGAAATAGAGCTACCATACAATCCAGCAGTCCCACTCCTCAGAATATATCCTAGAGAAATAAGAGCCTTTACACGATCAGATATATGCACACCTATGTTTACTGCAGCACTGTTTACAATAGCAAAAACATGGAAGCAACCAAGGTGCCCATCAATGGATGAATGGATAAATTATGGTATATTCACACAATGGAATACTACGCATCCATAAAGAACAGTGAGGAATCTGTGAAACATTTCATAACATGGAGGAACCTGGAAGGCATTATGCTGAGTGAAATTAGTCAGTTGCAAAGGGGCAAATATTGTATAAGACCATTATTATAAGAACTTGAGAAATGGTTTAAATTGAGAAGAAAACATTCTTTTGTGGTTACGAGAGGAGGAATGGTGGGAGGGTAGCAGAGGGGTATTCACTAATTAGTTGGTATATACGAACTACTTTAGGTGAAGGGAAAGACAGCACATAATACAGGGGAGGTCAGCACAACAGGACTAAATCAAAAGCAAAGAAGTTTTCTGGATAAACTGCTTCGAAGGCCAGTGTAGCAGGGGTGGGGGTTTGGGGACCATGATTTCAGGGGACATCTAAGTCAACTGGCATAATAAAATCTATTAAGAAAACATTCCGCAACCCACTTTGAAGAGTGGCGTCTGGGGTCTTAAACGCTAGCAAGCAGCCATCTAAGATCCATCAACTGATCTCAACCCACCTGGATCAAAAGAGAATGAAGAACACCAAGGACACAAGGTAATTACAAGCCCAAGAGACAGAAAGGGCCACATGAACCAGAGACTACATCATCCTGAAACCAGAAGAACTAGATGGTAGCCGGCTACAACCAATGACTGCCCTGACAGGGAACACAATAGAGAACCCCTGAAGGAGCAGGAGAGCAGTGGGATGCAGACCCCAAATTCCCATAAAAAGACAAGACTTATTGGTGTGACTGAGATGGGAAGGACCCCAGTGGTCACGGCCCCCAGACCTTCTGTTGCCCCAGGACAGGAACCATTCCCAAAGCCAATTCTTCAGACATGGATTGGACTGGACAATGGGTTGGAAAGGGATGCTGATGAGGAGTGAGCTTCTTGGATCAGGTGAACACTTGAGACTATGTTGGCACCAGGGGAGATGAGAGGGTAGAGTGGATTAGGGGCTGGTGAAATGGACATGAAAAGAGAGTAGAGGGAGAGAGTGGGCTGTCTCATTAGGGGGAGAGTAATTGGGAGCATGTAGCAAGGTGTGTATAAGTTTTTATGTGAGAGACTGACTTGATTTGTAAACTTTCACTTAAAGCACAATAAAAATTATTTAAAGAAAAAAAAAAAAAAAGCAGTGGGAAATAATTTTAAGCCGGAGAATGGCATGATCAGATTTGTATTTTCAAAAGACCACCCTAGCTTCAGTGTAGAGAACAAATTAAAGGAGGGTTAGCAAGTTCCTGGGTGGCACAAATGGGTGAGCACTTGGCTACTAATCTAAAGGTTGAGATTTGAACCTACCCAAAGGCGGCTTGGAAGAAATGCCTGGTGATCTGCTTCTGAAAGTTCACAGCCTTGCAAACTGTAGAGAGTTCTGTTCTGCACACACGGGGTTTCCATGAATTGGAATCAGCTCGATGCCTACTGGTTTGTCCCTGGGTGGCACGAAAGGATTTACCCTCGACTACAAACCTAAAGGTTCACAATCTGAACCCACTCAGCAGTGACGTGATAGCAACGCCTGGTGATATGCGCCCGGAAGGATTACAGAGAAAAAACCACAACCATGAAATAGTTCTACTCTATGCTACGTGGGATCACAGTGAGTCCAAATTGACGGCAACGGGTTAGGTTTTTTTGTTTGTTTTAGCAGGGACAACTACTGTGCTCCAAGGGAGAGATGATGACTGCTTAGGCTAGCGTAGGAGAGAATATTATTGTTGTTGCTGTTAGGTGTTGTCAAGTTGGTTCCAACTCATAACAACCCAACATACAGCAGAACGAAATACTGCTCAGTCCGCCGCCATCCTTATAACCGTTGCTACATTTGAGCCCACTGTTGCAGACACTGCTGTCAGTCCATCTCGTTGAGGGGCTTCCTCTTTTTCGCTGACCCTCTACATTAGCAAGCCACCACTCGTCGGTCAGTTTGTCGTATCGTGGTGGCTTGCATGTTGCTGCGATGCTGGAAGCTATGCCATCGGTACTTCAAATACCAGCAGGATCACTCACAGTGGACAGACTTCAGCAGAGTTCAGCATAGCTTCCAGACTAAAATAGACTAGGAAGAAGGACCTGGTGATCTACTTCAAAAAAAACTGGCCAATAAAAACCTTATGAATAGTAGAGAATAAAAAAAAAAATGGAACGGAAAATGGGCAGATCTGGGAGTTATTAAGGTGGTAAAGCAGGCAGAGCTTGGTTCTAGCAAAGATTTGAGAATGAGGGAGAAAGGGTATTGAGGAACAACTTCTAGGTCTCTGGCTTGAACAACTGGAATGAGTAAGGTGATACTATTCACTGAAATGCAGAACCCTAAAGGATTACCAGGTATGCAGCATCACAAATAGTGACGGAAGCCAGGGGACCACAGAGATGGATACATCTGCTAGGTTGTCAAGGGAAAAGAAAACAGGAGCCTAGGACTGAGTCTTCATGAATTCTAATATCCAACAACAACAAACGAGGCAAAGCAAGAGCTACCACAGAAGTGGGAAGAAAACCAAGAGAGTGTGGTTTCACAGCTTCCAGGGAAGACAGCGTTTCAAGAAAGAACCCGTGGTCAACAGTGTCAAATGCTGATCAGAAGTCAAATAAGATGTCTGAGAAAATGCCTGCCGCACATAGAATTTTATGACCTAGAAGTGGTGGATTATTCCATGGTTCACATCATCTGTGCAATGCGACAAAAACACATGTTACTCATCTACGAATGGGGGCAGTCAGTGGGTTCAGTGGCAGAATTCTCCCCTTCCATACAGAAGATCCGGGCTTGATTCCCAGCTGGCACACTTCACGCACAGCCACCTTTCACCTGTCAGTGGAGGCTTGCGTGTTTTGTATGACGCTAAACAGGTTTCAGTAAAGTTCCTGGACTTGGAGGAAAGGCCTGGTGGTCTGCTTCTAAAAATCAGACAACGAAAACTCCACGGGTCACAATGGTTCGATCTGAACTGGTCACGGGGACGGCGCAGGGCCGGCAGCATTTCTTTCCATTGCGCATGGGGTTGCCATGAGTTAGGAGCTGACTCGACGACAGCAGCTAACAAAAACTCATCTATGAAGCCCCTCTCTTGTTTTGCCTTCCTTATTTCTGTTCATCCTTTCTTCCTTTTTACTCTCTCCCCCATAATAGCTCTTTAAAAGGTTTGTTTCCCACCTTCTTCACCTTCTTGTTCCACCTACTCATTTCTTTATTCTCCATATTTTACTGTTTTTCCTTCTTTACTTTTCCCTCCCCTTTTGATTATATAACATAAAACTGAAAATATTTCAGTTTTTATTAAATATTTCCTATGCTTCCTGTTCCTGTTCTTCTCTCCTCCAAAGAAAATATACAGATGGTAAATAAGCAGAGGAAACTTTAACATTTTGAGAAGGGGCCAATATGGCAGAGTAGTCAGGTGCTTCCTGTGGTCCCTCTTACAAAAAAGACCCGAAAAAACAAATGAATCAATTATATATGACAATCTAGAAGCCCTGAACATCAAGGGCAAAGTTGAGGGATCAGACTGAGTGGCAGGAAGAGATGTTTCAGAAGCAGCGAGGAGTTGCCAGACCTGACCTGGCTGGCAACCTGTGGGCTGGACTGGCCAGCGCACATAGGCTGAGGCAAGCAGCGGTGCTCGAGACACCTTTTCCACAACGGGAGAAACCCCGTGGCGGAGATTCTGCGCGAGCCTGCAGAACCGGGGTGAAGCAGCGCCAAATGTCGAAAGTTAAGTGCAAGCATCTAATCTACTGCTCAGGATCAAAAACACCCTTTCCCTATCTGGGAAGTACCCCCCTCCCCGCTCTGCTCCAGTCCCAGTCCAGCTTCAGCAACTGCCATGCACCCTGGGCCGGAAGCAGGACCTATCACATGCCTGGAGCCATTCTCCTGGCTTTGGAGAGGAAACAAATTTACAAACAGGAAAAAATAATCTTCCAGCTCCCCTAAACTGGGAACTCCGGGCAAGCACAGCCCTTTGCCTAGGCACAGGCAAAAAGGGTCCACAGACTTTGGCCTTCGACCTCTGCCTAGACCCGTGTGAGGCCATTTTAACAGCATAGGCCCTCATTAGCACAGTACAACAGGGTATATACCTAAAATCTATTTTCAGGTGCAAAAGCTAACGTACTGGTACAACAGATACATAGACCAATGGAACAGAATTGAGAATCCAGACGTAAATTCATCCACCTATGAGCAGCTGATATTTGACAAAGGCCCAAAGTCTGTTAAATGGGGAAAAGACAGTCTCTAACAAATGGTGCTGGCATAACTGGATATCCATCTGCAAAAAAAAAAAAATGAAACAGACCCATACCTCACACCATGCACAAAAACTAACTCAAAAATGGATCAAAGACCAAAATATAAAATCTAAATCACCAAAGATCATGGGAAAAAGTAGACGTTAGGAGCCCTAATACATGGCATAAACACAATAAAACATAACTAACAATGCACAAACAGCAAAAGAGAAACTAGATTAACTGGGAGCTCCTAAAAATCACACACTTATGCTCATCAAAGACTTCACCAAAAAAGACAACCTACACACTGTGAAAAAATTTTTCACTATGACAAATCCAGCCAGCGTCTAATCTCTAAAATCTTCAAGATTCTGCAAAACCTCAACAACAAAAAGACAAACAGCCCAGTTGATAAATGGGCAAAGGATATGAACAGGCACTTCACCAAAGACATTCAGGCAGCTAACATTCATGGAAATGCTCAGGATCATTAGCCATTACAGAAATGCAAACGAAAACTGCAGTGAGATACCATCTCACCTCAACAAGGCTAGCATTAATCCAAAATACGCAAAATAATAAATGCTGGAGAGGTTGGGGGACTAGAACACTTACACACTGCCAGTGGGAATGCAAAGCGGTACAACCACTTTGAAAACGATTTGGCGCTTCCTTAAAAAGCTAGAAATAGAACCGCCGTAACATCCAGCAATCCCTCCCCTTGGAATATACCCTAGAGAAATAAGAGCCCTCTCACAAATAGATACATGCACAGCAATGCTCACTGCAGCACTGTTCACAACAGCAAAAAGGTGGAAACAATCTAGGTGCCCATGGATGGACAAATGGATAAACAAATTCGGGTATATTCACACAATGGAATACTATGCAAGGATAAGGAACAAGGATGAATCCACGAAACATCTGACAACATGGATGAATCCAGAAGGCATGACACTGACTGAAATTAGTCAGTTGCAAAAAGACAAATATTGTATGAGACCACTATTTTAAAAACTCAGAAGAACATTCTTTGACAGTTACAACGGTGGGTAGAGAGGGAGAGGGGAATTCACTAACTACACAGACAAGAATTATCTTAGGTGAAGGGAAGGACAACACACAATACAGGGGAAGTCAGCACAACTGGACTAAACCAAAAGCTAAGATGTTTCCTGAACACAACCAAACACTTCAAAGGATGGAGTAGCAGGGGCAGGGGTCTGGGAGCATGGTTTCGAGGGACAGCTAGGTCAACTGGCATTAACAAAGTTTATTAAGAAAACATTCTGCATTCCACTTTGGTGAGTGGTGTCTGAGGTCTTAAAAGCTATCAAGCAGCCATCTAAGATACATGAATTGGTCTCAACCCAGTTGGTACAAAGGAGAACGAAGAACACCAAAGACACAAGGAAAATACTAGCCCATGAGACAAAAGAGCCACATAAACCAGAGACTCCATCAGCCTGAGAGCAGAAGAACTACATGGTGCCCCGTTACCACCAATGACCGCCCTGGCAGGGAACACAACAGACAGTCCCTGATGGAGCAGGAGTAAAAAGTGGGGTGCAATACTCAAATTCACGTAAGAAGACCAGACTTAATGGTCTGAGACTAGAGGGACCCCAGAAGTCATGGCCCCTGGACTCTCTGTTAACCCAGAACTAAAACCATTCCTGAAGCCAACTCTTCATACAAAGAGTAGACTGGACTATAAAACATAAAAGAATACTGGTGAAGACTGTTATATGGGCAGCTCCTGGCTGAGACAGGATGAGAAGGCAGAAAGGGACAGAAGCTGGTTGAATGGACATGGGAAACACGAGGTGCAAAGGCAGAGTGTGCTGTCACATTATAGGGATTGCAACTAGGGTCACATAACAGTATGTCTTTAAGCTTTTGTATGAAAAATTATTTTGAGCTGTAAACTTTCACCTAAAGCACAAAAAAAAGAACAGACAATTTACACTTCAGATTGGTTGGTGGTATGGGTTAGGAATAAAATGTAGTTGCTTTTACTCAGACGCAGCTTAAGAATAATTTCTTCACAAGGTATGTCAATGATTCCAATAGGAAAGGATTTCCTAAAATACCGAACTCTTCCTACGTAAGAATAGTCTTCTGGTATATTAAATATTTTACTCTCGCATTGCTAACTTCTGGGTTTTATGTGGCCAAAACAACTGTCTAATAAATCTGAGAATAAGTAAATTATTCAATAGGATTTATCTACAAGTAGTTTCTCCTGAACACTTCCAGTGTACGAAGGTACAGAAACGCAGAAAGGAAAATACTGCAGGCATAAGCAGCATTTCACAGAAGCATAGCAGTCTTTATTAAGATTTCAGCTTTTCATGCGATATTTATCCAGTCATCCCTCATCCCATCTTTTGGGGGGGAAGGGAAATGGTAGAGAGAATTTAAAATTCACCATTATGAGAACACAGTGCTACTAGGTCCCCAGGTAGTACAAATAGTTTACCCTTATCTGCTAACCTAAAGTTTGGCAGTTCGAACCCATGCAGCAGTGTCACGGACGAAAAAGGCTGACAATCTGCCTCCATTAAGATTACAGACAAGAAAATCCTATGGAGCAGTTCTACTCCGTAACACATGAGATCACCATGAGTCTGAACTGACTCGACGGCAACTAAGAAAAACAACAGCAGCACCAATGGAGTGCTAGTAAGCAGCCTATTTTAAGATGTCTTTACTTCTCGCCCTGGGTGACCGCAAACAATTAAGCACTCAGCTGCTAACCGAGAGGTTGGAGATTTGAATCCACCCAGAGGCACCTTCGAAGAAAGTTTGGCGGTCTTCTTCCGAAAGGTCACAGCCCTATGAAGAGCTCTGAAACACATGAGGTTGCCATGAGTCAGAATGGACTTGACGGTAACTGGTTATTTCTTGCCCTATACCTCTCCAGAACTCTTCCAGGTGGTCTTCAAATGTCGAAATTCTATAACCCTGCCTACATGGTTAGGCTCAAGCGAACCCTGGCATTTAAAAATTGGGCATGGGAAAACTGAACAGCTGAATTATAAACAGTATTTAGCCCCATCTTCCAACATTAGGAGGAACATGGGGCTAAATCACGGCCACTGTAAATCTCCCTGCAGAATGATGCACACATACAACTAGTATAGAGTTTTCAGATAAGCTGCAACATAACTGTCTGATGCAAGGAAACACTGTTAGTCCTCATCATTGTTCTTCCACCATCAATACTCAAAGACCTAGAAGGAAAGGAGAAGAATGAAAGAAATTATGGCAAGGCATTATCTAAAATAACCAAGCTGAGCTCTGTTACTAGTTCTATAGCAACAAGTGTAATTCATAATTTTATTCTGTACCCAGAGACATTAAACTTTACCTGAATAGGGGGAAAAAACAGCAGAGAGCAGCAGTGGATTAAAAGCAAAATGTCACCTTCTGGAGGTTATAGCTCTAATAATGTAGGAAAAAGATGTGTACATAACTGACACAAAGTAGTCAAGAAAGTCCTGCGCAGAGCAACACAATGTGAGCCACAATGAAGTAAAGGAAAATATCCACCTTATCACTGCACAGATATTATAAGGAACAAGAAAACCTCGTTGGGAAGGAAGAAAAAAAAATCGCATCATTTTTAGTTTGCTGCCTGTGTTTGTTCAGAATAAATTAGGAGTTTGATCAACAATTATTACCTTTGTTTTTTTTTAAGCAGAGATTATTCATGAATAGTGTCCTCCGGTTCAGGTTTAATTACTTAGGAAGGGAAGGGGGACGAGAAAATTAAAACACTTATTTTTAACTATGACTTTTATACCTTTGTCAAGCCCAGTAATTTCTGACACTATGACATTTCTAAGTCCCTAATTTTTTATCCTAAGCATGTGAAGTTGATAGTAGGGAGGAAGGAAAGAAGAGTCAGGAAACACGGACTACAAGTTCAAACTGTTGCTACACCACTCCCTCCACCTAGACAATCAGTAATTCCTACTCAGATTACCCTAGCTTTTCACGTATGAGCCAATGAGAGTGCCCATCACTCCTGGGGACAATGGGGAAGGACAGAGGCTACTAGCCTGAGGCCAAGGGAAAGAAAAATCAGTGTTTTAAGGAACAAGTCTAGAAGGCGATTCTCCTAATGCATCTTAAGACAGAAATGTCTGATTTACAAATTTTGGAAAACATAATGTTTTCAAGAAACTGATTGTCTATCTCAATGTACCTGGCTCAAATGTTGTAAAATTTGCCAGTGTAAATCTAAGTTCTCGAACTTTTCCAAATAACAGCTCTAGTGATATTTATGCAATGTAACCTCCCATGCTCTGAAAAAGAGAGAGCAACAACATTCTCTGTGAACTTAAAACAAGAAGCTAGACAGAACTCTGAATATGGTTTGTTTTTTCATAATCCTGGTGAATGAGCAATAAACCTAAGGACTCAGATTAAGAATATCCCAAAAAAGGGAATGTTATTAAAGAAAAAAAAGGAATATTTATTATGTGCATTTTGCAGAATTAGTGAAGCAATTCATTACAAAAAAGCATTTATTTCTGATGAGCAAATAAAAACATATTAAGACAATGAAAAGACAAGCCACGAACTGGGAACAAAGATTTGTAAAACACATATCTGACAAAAGACTGGTATCTAAAATATACAAAGAACTCTTAAAAGTCAAAAATCAGAAAACAAGCAACCCAATTACAAAATAGGCAAAAGATGTGAACAGTATCTTATCAAAGAGGATACACAAACGGCAAATAGGCAGATGAAAAGTTGCTCAACATCATATATCATTAGGGAATTGCAAATTAAAATGATATATATACCACTATACACCTATGAGAACGGTTAAGATCCAAAACACTGACACCACCAAATGCTGGCGAGGATGTGGAGCAACGCAAACTCTCACTCACTGCTGATGTGAATACAAAACGATACAGCTACTCTGGAAGACCGTCTGCCGATTTTCTTACAAAGCTAAACATCAGCCTGACAATCCATTCAGCATCGCATGCCGAGGTATTTACTGACCACTTATGGCCACACAAAAACCTGCACAAATATTTACAGTGGTTTTATTCATAATTACAAAAAATTAGAAGCAACCAAGACGTCCTTCAATAGATACATGGATGAACAAACTGTAGTACATCCACACCATGGAGTATTAGTCAAGGATAATAAGGAATGAGCTACTGAGCTACAAAAATACATGGGCAAAGGCATATTGCTAAGTGAAGGAACCCAGAAACACCCCAGTGCCGTCGAGTCAATTCCGACTCAAAGTGAAGGAAGTCAGTCTGAAAAAGTTCCATGCTATATGGTTCCAGCTGTATGACGTTCTGGATAAGGTAAAACTGTTGTTGTTTTTAAGTGCTGCTGGGTCAATTTCAACTCACAGAGATCCCCTGTGACAGAGCAGAGCTGCCCCACAAAGTTTTTCTGGCTGTAACTGTTAAAGAAGCAGATTGCCAGGTCTTTCTCCCACAGAGTCTCTGGGTGAGTTCAAACTGCCAGCTTTTCAGTCAGCAGTTGAACACTTCATCATTGTGCCACCAGCATTCCTCAGACAAAACTATACAGACTAAAAAGATCAGTGGTTACTAGGGGTTCTAGGAGAGGGGGAAGAGGGAGAAGAGGTGTGGCAGCAGGCATTTTCCCATCCGTGAAAGCATTCTGCAGGACACTGTAATGGCGAGTATGCCACCTTATGCGTGTGTCAAAGCCCACTGAACTGTACAACACAAAGTGTGAACCCTGATGTAAAGTGTGAACTTCAGGTAATAATAATATATCAACACTGATTCACCAATTGTCACAAATGTATTACACCAATGTGAGATGTTAACAACAGGAGAAACTGTGTACAGAGGAAAAAGGGTTTATAAGAACTCTCTCTACTTCCCTGCAATTTTGTCTGTACATCTAAAATTGCTGCAAAAAATAGCATATTAGAAAAATAAACAATTTTTTAAAAATATATAAGGAACTAAGACAAACTTACTAGTGGCAAACAATCGGTCTTAGAAAAAACTCTCCCACTTCACTCTAACAGACTGCAGGGAATCCTTTATTTCGGGGCAGCAGCTTTTGTCTGTGAAGGGCCAGAGAGCAAACATTTCAGTCTTTGTGGTCCACATGGTCTCTGCTGCAAGGACTCCACTGCAGCACAAGAGCAGCCACAGACAACAGTGAACAACAAACGGGTGTGGCTGTGTTCTAATATAACTTTATTTGTGGATACTGAAATTTCAATTTCATATAATACTCGCGTATCATGAAATATTATACTTCTTTCCATTTCTTTGTACCATGTAAAAACCATTCACTCTTACCTCACAGACCATACAAAAGCAAAAGTGTGCTGGACTTGGCCAGAGGACTTTCGTTTGCCTATCCCTAAGTTCAACTGATATTCCATCAGTTCCTGGAGCCTTGTTTTCCGCCAATGCCTCCAGAGCAGCTAGGACTTCTTCCTTCAGTACCGTCGGTTCCTGATCATATGCTACCACTTGAAATGGCTGAACATCGAATAATTCTTTTTGGTATAATGATTCTGTGTATTCCTTCCATCTTCTTTTGATGCTTCCTGCATCATTTAATATTTTCCCCATGGAATCCTTCCCTGTTGCGACTTGACGCTTGAATTTTTTCTTCAGTTCTCTCAGCTTGACAAACGCCAAGCGTGTTCTTCCCTTTTGGTTTTCTATCTCCAGCTCTTTGCACATGTCATTATAATACTTTTTCTTCTCAAGCCGCCCTTTGAAATCTTCTGTTCAGTTCTTTTACTGCATCCTGTCTTCCTTTTGCTTTAGCTGCTCGACATTCGAGAGCAAGCAGTTCTTTTTTTCTTCCTTTTGCTTTAGCTGCTCGACGTTCGAGAGCAAGTTTCAGAGTCTCCTCTGACATCCATCTTGGTCTTTTCTTTCTTTCCTGTCTTTTCAATGACCTCTTGCTTTCTTCATGGATGATGCCCCTGAATGTCATTTCACAACTCCTCCGGTCTTCAGTAACTAGTGTTCAATGCATCAAATCTATTCTTGAGATGGTCTCTAAGTTCAGGTGGGATATGCTCAAGGTCGCATTTTGGCTCTCGTGGACTTGCTCTGGTTTTCTTCTGTTGCAACTTGAACTTGCATATGAGCAACTGATGGTCTATTCCACAGTCCGCCCCTGGCCTTGTTCTGACTGATGATATTGACCTTTTCCATGCTCTCTTTCCACATATGTGGAACTGCCAACCTTTTGGTTAGCAGCCATAGCACTTAATCACTATGCCACCAGCATTTCCTCCATGTGTATAGTCACCATTTATGTTGGTGAAAGAAGGTATTTGCAATGAAGAAATTGTTGGTCTTGCCAAATTCTATCATTCGATCTCCAGCACTGTTTCTATCACCAAGGCCATATTTTCCAATTACCAATCCTTCTTCTTTGTTTCCAACTTTCACATTCCAATCACCAGTAATTATCAATGCATCCTGATTGCATCTTCGATCAATTTCAGACTGCAGCAGCTGATAAAAATCTTCAATTTCTTCCCCTTTGGCCTTAGTGGTTGGTGCATATGTAAATTTGAACAACAGTTGTATTAACTGGTCTTCCTTGTATGTGCATGGATATTATCACTGACAACGTTGTACTTCAGGAATAGATCTTGAAATGTTTTTGACAATCAATGCAACACCATTCCTCTTCAAGCTGTCATTCCTAGCATAGTTGACTATATGATTGTCCAATTCAAAATGGCCAATACCAGTCCATTTCAGCTCACTGATGCCTAGGATAACGATGTTTATGCGTTCCATCTCATTTTTGATGATTTCAAATTTTCCTAGATTCATACTTTGTACATTCCAGGTTCCAATTATTAATGGATGTTTGCAGCTGTTTCTTCTCATTTTGAGCTGTGCCACATCAGCAAATGAAGGTCAATTGAGATGTTTCAGTAAACGGATGCAGCGCTGGAGGGGCTCACTCGTCTATGCCAAGAAATATGGAAGACAGCTTCCTGGCCAACTGACTGGAAGAGATCCGTATTTATGCCTATTCCCAAGAAAGGTGATCCAACCGAATGTGGAAATTATAGAACAATATCATTAATATCACACGCAAGCAAAATTTTGCTGAAGATCATTCAAAAACGGCTGCAGCAGTATATTGACAGGGAACTGCCAGAAATTCAGGCTGGTTTCAGAGGAGGACGTGGAACCAGGGATATCATTGCTGATGTCAGATGGATCCTGGCTGAAAGCAGAGAATACCAGAATGATGTTTGACTGTGTTTCATTGACTACGCAAAGGCAGTCGACTGTGTGGGTCATAACAAATTATGGATAACATTGCAAAGAATGGGAATTCCAGAACATTTAATTGTGCTCGTGAGGAACCTGTACATAAAGCATGAGGCAGTTGTTCCACCAGAACAAGGGGCTACTGATTGGTTTAAAGTCAGGTAAGGTGTGCGTCAGGCTTGCATCCTTTCACCATACCTATGCAATCCGTATGCTGAGCAAATAATCCAAGAAGCTGCACTATATGAAGAAGAATGGGGCATCAGGATTGGAGGAAGACTCATTAACAACCTGCATTATGCAGATGACACAACCTTGATTGCTGAAAGTGAAAATGACTTAAAGCACTTACTAATGAAGATCAAAGACCACAGCCTTCAGTATGGATTGCACCTCGACACAAAGAAAACAAAAATCCTCACAACTGGACCAATGGGCAACATCATGATAAACAGCAAAAAGATTGAAGTTGTTAAGGATTTCATTTTACTTGCATCCACAATCAACAGCCGTGGAAGCAGCAATCAAGAAATCAAACGACGCATTGCACTGGGCAAATCTGCTGCAAAGGACATCTTTAAAGTGTTGAAAAGCAAAAATGTCATCTTGAAGACTAAGATGCGCCTGACCCAGGCCATGGTATTTTCAATCGCATCATAAAAACGTGAAGCCTGGGCAATGAATAAGGAAGACCGAAGAAGAATTGACCCCTTTGAATCGTGGTGTTGGCAAAAAATATTGAATATACCATGGACTGCCAAAAGACCGAACAAATCTGTCTTGGAAGAAGTACAACCGGAATGCTCTTTAGAAGCAAGGATGGCGAGACTGCATCTTACATACTTTGGACATGTTGTCAGGAGGGATCAGTCCCTGGAGAAGGACATCATGCTTGGTAAAGTACAGGGTCAGCCGAAAAGAAGAAGACCCTCAACGAGGTGGATTGACACAGTGGCTGCAACAATGGGCTCAAGCATAACAACGACTGTAAGGCTGGCACAGGACTGGGTAGTGTTTCGTTCTGTTGTGCACAGGGTCGCTATGAGTCGGAACAGGCTCGACAGCACCTAACAACAACAACAAACCCTGAGTTATTTTCATCATTGTTTGTGGAAATAAAAAAATTATAAACATTTATAACAATATCTCTTTCTTGAAATTTCATTAATTTATTTCCTCCATCTAAGTATCCCACAGGCACTTTCTGAAGTCTTCATTTCATCAGATTCCCTCTTTCCCTGCAGACTCTCCCCTGGGCACAGCTTGCCTTTCCCTTGAATGATTTTAAATCAAAATCTACTCATGTCAGAAAAAATGTTACCCATCTCAGTCTTTTATAAAGCTAACTTCCTTGAACTACTGTAAAGCTCCAAACCTTTTCATGTTCAATCTTTTTAATAAATATAGGTTTGACCCATCTTATGATTCCCCTTCTCTCTCAGCCTTCATTTAAGCCTAATTCCATACACTGAGACTCCTTTCGGGTCTTAAGCTGCCTTTGGTGATGGGGCAGGTTTTGGTCACAAATGGGTTTAGTGTTTAAAATCTCTCCAGCAACTGTTCAAATGGCTTCTAAGAAAACTTATGAAAAGGGCTGGTCCATTGCTCTAAATTGCTTTTCTCTCTACTTTCCTGGTTAGATACCAAAAAACCTGCTGCCGTCGAGTTGATTCTAACTCACAGCGACCCTACAGGACAGAGATGAACTGCCCCATAGGGTTTTCCAAGGAGCGCCTGGTGGATTTGAACTGCCAACCTTTCGGTTCGCAGCCATAGCTCTTAACCACTATGCCACCAGGGTTTCTCCCAGTGAGATATTCCTTTTTTATTAAATAATAATGATGATGCCGATAATAGTTATTACCATCAGTATTACAATGTTTTAAAAATTGTTACATATCTTTAAATTTAAAGCCACAGCATCCTACAATGATAAATTATTTAAATAATAAAAAAAAATACAAACATAAATTCATCACAATGTTTGAAATACATTAAAATCAATACAGACTTGGAAAGGTATAATCACAAACCTTAAAAGTGTTGAGAAATCATTTATTATTGTTGCAAAACTTGAAAAATGTCATCAACGTTGCTGAACTGTACATGTAGAAACTGCTGAATTGGTGTATGCTCTGCTATGTATATCTCAACAACAAAAATAAAACAGATAATTAAGAAAATCGTTTCTTTCATAAAAAGTGACCCTATGTGTGGGAACTATGTAAATGTGTACTCTGTGGTGCAGGGTTCTTTCAGATTAGCAGAGAGAACATTCTGGAGTTTGTGACAGCCAGGTGGTGGAGGCAGAAAGGTGATGGGCAGGACATATGGCATTTAATAAAGAAGATTTCACTCCATCTCTCCCCATCCATGAATAACAGGTGTTTAACTGCACCTATATTAAAACTGTTCATAGCAAAGGCAGCATTAACAGTACCAGCAAAAATGCCATGGCTCAGCAATCTGGGTTTGACTGGAAAGTGATTTCTCCTGAAGACAGATGCCACCCCACAGGAACAAAAGCAGGAAAACAGTCCAGTGTATGATCAGAGGCAAAAGCAAGAAAGGGTTAAAACTTCGAGTCTCAGATGAATCCCCGAGATTTATCGCCCTGATGTTCTCTTTAAACTTGGAACTCAAACCACTCCCAGAGGTCACTTTTCAGCCAAATGACAGACTGGCCCATAAAATAAATAATATCACCCATGACTACTGTGCTCCTTGAAATAATCGCCTAGATTAGACCAAACATGAGAAGGCTAGGGAAGCCAGGGAAGCTAGATTAATGGAAACAGAACAACCAAAATGGAAATAACAAGAATGTTGTGAAAAATGTAACCAACACCACTGAACAATATGTACAGAAATTGTTAAATGAGAATGTGATTTCCTGTGTAAGCTTTCACCAAAAAACACAATAAAATATTTAAAAAAAAAAACAAACTTTAAATCCCCCCCACCCCGGCCCAGACTCCCTGGCTACATCTTTAGAGCATCCTGCACAGGAAACAGAAATGGTAATTTCCTACATGATACAAAGCAAGAAGCTCTTTGACTTTTATGCTGCTGCCAAGTGTCTAAACCAAAGGATTCTGGCAGATTACAGTACCCCAAAACAAGAAACCAAGGGATGTGGTTCCTAAAAAGCAATATCCAGGGCCCATTAAAGGTCAAAACAACATTTCCTCAAGCAGTTAACATATTCAATTTTCTTTTTTTTTTTTTCACTTCAAGTACACTAGCCAACTTTTAATGTTAAAAGAAATCCTTAGGACCAAAAAAGGGGCTGAATGTGCTATGTATTTTTATTTGAATACCACATGGGGAAAAAGCAGAAACACTAAATATCTCCAAGTAAAATTTTAAATAAAATGTTACCACTGGTTCTACAAAGGAATTACTTATTTAATTCTTTTAATGTTCTTTTTAACCTCATGAATCACCTCTATAACCCTGTTATGGACTGAGTTGTGTCCCAAAAAATGTGTGTCAACTTGGCTAGGCCATGATTCCCAGTACTGCGTGAGCTGATGTGATTATCCTCTGTGTTAGAAATCCTAACCTCTATGATGTTAACAAGGCAGGGTCAGAGGCAGTTATGTTAACGAGGCAAGACTCAATCCACAGGATTAGGTTTTATACTGAGTCAATCCCTTTTGCGACATAAAAGAGGGAAGACAGCAGGCAAGAGAGGAACCTCATGCCACCCAGAAAGAAGTGCAGGGAGCAGAGTGCATCCTTTGGACCAGGGGTCCCTGAGCTGTGAAGCTCCTACGCCCAGGGGAAGACTGATGACAAGGACACCCCCCCAGCGCCCACAGAGAGAGAAGATGCCTTCCCCTTGAGCTGGTGCCCTAACTCAGACGTCCAGCCTCCTAAGCTATGAGAGAATAAATTCCCATTTGTGAAAGGCATTCACTTGTGGTGTTTCTGTTACAGCTGCACCAGGTAACTAAGACAATTCCTAAAAAGGCAGGCCCACAAACGCAAGGGGAGTTCAGGACGGTCACTAAAGATTAGGTCGCAAACTGTGCATCATTAGTTTAACATCAAATAAGAAGAAAACCGTACACCATCAGAAGTTCAAGTCTTGCTCTTTACTCTATTAAAATAAAAGTTGAAATTTAAAAACAATACTAAGAAAAGGAGTATTATTCCTTCTCCCCTTCTCATCACTCTCCCTCTTCTGTCTCTCTGTTTCTCCCCAAACACAGCTCCAAACTACTTACTGGCTATCCAATTTCTTTGAAAAAAATAAAAATAAGCAAACAGAACCACAGTCTAAACATGCAGTCATGAGATACTTCTTTGCAATGAACTAAGGAGGTCTTTGACTATTACAACAGACTTGCTAACATGATGTTTTTTTCAAAGAATATTGTTGTTAGGTGCCGTCAAGTCAACATCGGCTCACAGAGACCCCCACGTGACAATAAAACTATGTCGTAAGTTTTTCCTGGTGGTGCAATGGTTGAAGTGCTCAGCCGCTAACTGAAAGGGCAATGGTTTGAACCCACCGGTGACTCTGGAAGAAAAAAGATCTGGCTATATGCTCCCATAAAGATTACAGCCTAGGAAACCCTGCAGGCAGTTCAACTTTGTCCTTAAGGATCACTGTGAGTCAGAATCAACCCGATGGTACACAACAACAATAATCTTTACAGAAGCAGATCGCCAGGTCCTTCTCCCATGGAGCTACTGGATGGCTTAGAACCGTCAACCTTTTGTTGTGCATCAGAGTGCTTAACCTTTGCACCACCAGGGCTCCCTTCTCAAAGATTAAATTCATTGCCATCAAATCGATTCTGATGCGCAGCGACCCTATAAGACACAGTAGAACTGCCCCATAGGGTTTCCAAGGAGCAGCTGGTGGATACGAACGGCCAAGCTTTTGGTTAGCAGCTGAGTTCTTAACCACTGCGCCACCAGGACTCCTCTCAGAGGTCAAGAGGAATGAAATATCCAGAACCGTGGACTCCAGTGCAAAAGCAAAATACGTGTCAGCACCATTAAAATAACTTTACACTAAGCAGGCTAACTACAAGTGAAATGTGTAGAACACGAAATTTCAATAATCTCTCTCAAATTTTAAGTTGGTTTTGCATAGGCTACCCCTTTCCTTACTGCCCATTTAAAGCCTTTTTTCTGTTATTTCTTAATTCAATCCCAAAAAAGGCAATGTAGGACAGCAGGCCTCTACACAACCCAACTACACAAAAAACCAAACATCCAATTTGAGAAGTAGGAGCAGATTAGCAAGAACTTTCTTACTATTACACAAGAACTGTTCTCAACAATGCAAACCCTGGTGGCGTAGTGGTTAAGTGATACAGCTGCTAACCAAAGTGTCAGCAGTTCAAATCCGCCAGGCGCTCCTTGGAAACTCTATGGGGCAGTTCTACTCTGTCCTATGGGGTCACTATGAGTCAGAATTGACTCAACGGCACTGGGTTTTTTTTTGCGGGGGGGTTCTCAACAATTAAACTTATTCCTATTTGCCTGCTATGTTACATAGACAAAGAGAGGAGAAGCGAATTCACCAATCTACAGTGAATATAAATCAAAGTTATTATTAAAAAATATGCAGGAAACAACCTAAATGACCATCAACAGACAAATGAACTAACAAAATGTGGTATGTACATATAGTGGAATACTACCCAGCCAGCAGGACAAATGAAGTCTTGATACATGCTACAGTATGGATGGAGCTTAATGTTATATTCAGTGAAATAAGCCAATCACCAAAGGGTAAATATTATATGACCTTATTGAAAAAGACAAGAAAAGACAAATACATAGAGAACAAAGTTTATTACTGGTTACCAAGGGGTGGGAGGGAGGGGGAAAAGGAGGGTTAATGGTAATGGAAAAATCTCATTGATTAAGGGTAGGGTTGCGCAGATGAGTATTGTAATTGCTGTAAAAAGCTGAAATGGTAAAGTTCTGGGATACACATATTTACAACAATGAACCCCCCCCCCCAAAAAAAAGGGCAACAGAGGAAGAAGAGTTAGGTACAGGAGGAGGATATGGAATGCGTGGCTAATTGCCTCTATGAACAACTGCCTCCTTTGCTGTGAGACCAGAAAAACTTGATGGTGCCCCACTGTCATTACTGCACATTTTAATCAAACATTCCATAGAATTCTGATCAAAAGGGGGGAAATGCAGAACAGAATTTCAAATTCTCATGGACTCTAGACTTTCTGGAGCCATGGAGGGTAGATAAACCCTTGAAACTATTGCCTTGAGATAATCTTTAAACCTTAAACCAAAAACACCCCCTGAAGTCTTTTTAAAACCAAACACTAGTTTAGCTTAACTAGTAAAAAAAAATCTTCCTTAAGCATTATACTCTTTTCAGAACTATCTATATGGGATCAAACTGACAACAGCAACTCAAAAAATTAGATAGGAACCTTAGGAGGCAGTGAATTTATGTTAATGAACAAGGAACAATTCAGAAAGGGAGGGTGAGAATGGCTGCACAACTTGAAGGATATAATCGTTACTAAATCATACATGTAAAAGTCTGTTGAACTGGTGTACACTTTGCTGTATATTCTCAACAAAATAAAATTTAGACAAAAAAAGAACTTATGTGCTACCACAACAGAATTAATAAGAATGTTGACACATCATAAAAAACGTAATCCGTATCACTGAGTCATCCGTGTAGAAATTATTAAACGGAAACCTAATTTGCTGTGTAAACTCTCACCGAAAACATAATAAATTACTATACAAAAAAAAAAAAAAAGCAGGGTATTAAGAGACACAGAGTAGAAGAACAATAGCAGCAAAATCTTTGGTTTCTTCCACCTGCCCTGGGTGCCTGGGCTGCAGCTTCTCTAACAGCTAATTTTCGCTCCTGTAGGATTTTACTTGGTGTGCATTGCTCTCCACTTACATTCCTACCCCTGTAGGTCTTTAAAAGGAGATAAAACAACTGTATAAGAATGCCTACAGACATCAAAGGCCTAAAGCGTAGCTCTGTGTGTGCAATATGGGGGAAGAGTAGGAAAACGTGAGGTAATGAGGATCCACGGTATTTACCTTCTGTGCAGGGCATGTGGGCAACAATAGAAACCACGGAGGGTGCACTTTTGGTCAAAAAAGAACATGGCAGCCTAACGGGAGGCCTTTGTTCTTTAAAAGGGTCTCCTTTCCCCCCTTTGTGCTTCACTTAATTCATGGCATCTGAGCTGCTCTTGAACTTGACAGACTGGGAAAATGGAAGAGCTGGGGATTCAGACACACAAAGAGAAGGGAAAAGGAAGGACTTCAAAGAGAATTAATTTTTTAAAAAATTAGTTCCACTGCCAGTTTTAATGAAGTATTAAGGCTTTAAAGGAGTTAGAAACTTATCATTCAGTGCTGAAATTAATTTTCCCAGAGATTATAATGAGTAATAAAGTAGATAAATAAGCAACAAATGAATTCTGTCCTAAGACTTGTTACAGGTTTTTATTTTCTGCTACATTGTATTTATTGAAATAATAGTAAGAAATATTTGATTGTCAGCAGTCACAAGAAAGGTAGCATTCTACAACAGGACCAGCAATTTAGTGACTCCCAGCTTATGGGAATTACTTGGGTAACAAACAGACAGATATACCTAGAAAACACCACAAAACCACCAGCGCCATCTGCAGGGTAAATACACATGAGCATTCTACAACATATTTCAAAGCCTAAGATTTAAAAAAAAAAAAATTTCACAACTAACCTTAAAAAAAAAATTTTTTTTGTTGTTTAACCTTAGATACTTTCAATTTGAAGTCTGGCATTTAAAATTTTTTAAAAGCAGTGAATAACTTCAGATAGAGAACAAAGAACTAGGAATTTCTGGCCAACTTAGGTGTCATGAGTATAAATACAGAGCTGCTGACAGATCCTTGGCTGCATATACACTAACACAAAAGGTTGCTTCAAAACAATAAAATACCTGGCTATCAAGTAAGATGACTGTCTCACGATTTTAAAATCTTCACAGTTTTTTTTTTTTTTTCCTGTTTATAAAATGAAGAGACATCCCTGACATATGAGAGTTACCTACTCCTACTGTTAGGTGCCTGACATATGGGACTTACCTACTCCCACTGCCAGGTGTAGTGTTTATTCCTCTGGGTTTTTCTTCTATGCATACCTTACATATATAATTTTGTAAAAATGGCCTCATGTCACACATACTAGCTTGTTTTTTTCTTTTTACGATCTCCTTTTTTTTCTCCTTCCCTCATTTAATATATCTATACCTCCTTTTATGTCAGTACAGAAACCCCGGTGACAGTGGTTAAGTGCTATGGCTGCTAATCAAAAGGCTGGCAGTTCAAATCTACCGGGCACTCCTTGGAAACTCCATGGGGCAGTTCTGCTCCATCCTATAGGGTTGCTATAAGTCAGAATCGATTCGGCGGCAATGGGTTTTTACGGCAGTACATAAGCTACGTACCTCAATTTTTCTTTTTTTCTGGAGTGACATACAGTATTCCACCGTATGATTTATGACCAAGTTGTTGATAGATATTTGGACTGTTTCTATTTTTTCCACTTCACAAGCTTTAAAGGACAGCATTGTGTGTGTGCATGTATGTGTGTGTGTCCTTGCTTACTGGTCCAAGTGTTTCTCTAACGAAATGCCTAAAGGTAGAATTGCTAAGTGAAAGCATACAAACATTTTAAATTTTAATAATATTACCAAATCGCCCTCAAGAACTTGTGCCAAATTACCTTCCCAAAATGATGCGAGAGTGACTGTTCCTCCTGACCCTTGACACCACCGATTTTGTTACTATTTGACATTCTGACAAACGTTGGTTTTGTTCTAAATCATTCTAGAACTTGTGCATAACATAAACGCTTTCCTTCAAGTGGAGAATATAATACATTCGTTCCCAATATTTACTAAAGAACCTATTTCATACAAGCATTGCTTTTAAACTATCTTTAGAGCCAATTCTTACTTTATATGGTCATATCTCAATTTCATTTGAAAACAGAATTATCATCCAACCTCATTACTCATCACAATGCATCCAGAGAAGACGGGACAGTTCCCAATCCATCCTTAGGAGAAAATCTGGTATCAATAAGGACATGGAGAGGACTTGCTGCAAGTCTCGAAGGTGACTGTTAAAAAAGACAGGATCACAGGGACAAATGCATAACCTTTGCAAGGGGGTTGTTCTCAAAGTATGGAGTCCCTGGGTGGTGCAAACAGGAAGTTCAAGGTCACCCTGAAGCACCCCAGAAGAAAGGCTTAGAGATCTACTTTCAAAAAATCAGCCATTAAAAACCCTAGGGAGCACAGTTCTCCTCTGACACACGTTGGATCGCCACTAGTCTGAATAGACTCCACGGCAGCTGGTGGTTTAAAAAAAAAAAAAAACCAGTGCCGTCGAGTCAATTCCGACTCATAGCGACTCTACAGGACAGAGTAGAACTGCCCCATAGAGTTTCCAAGGAGCGCCTGGTGGATCCAAACTGCCAACCCTTTGGTTAGCAGCTGTATCACTTAACCACTACGCCACCAGGGTTTCCAGCTGGTGGTTAGCTGAGTTTACTCTGAAAGTGTAAACTTCAAGTGGAAGGACGGGCATGTGGGTGACGTGTGGCCGTCACAGCAGGTTCAGTCACTGCAGCCACTCTAATCACACCTGAGTGCACGAGAGGTGTAAGTGTACCAGTATGTGGACCTAACACCATAACTGTACACTTAGCATCGACATTAAGGTAAAGCCTGAGTTTTGATCCCTAAGGCAGGGTTTCTCAACCCTATCCACTAGGTATTGACATTTTAGAGCAGGCAATTACTTACCGTATTTTTATGTGAACAACACAGGCCTTCTAAGTTTGCCAACTCTTCCCTCCCTCACAAGGTATTTTTGTAAGCACACCACACTAATTTTTTTTTTTTTTTTTTTTACAGCAACATGTAAAACTGGCATAGTGGTGTTTATGAAAATACCTTCCGGAGGAGGGAGCAGTTGGCAAACAAACTTAGAAGGCGCAAGTTGTTTGAGTAAAAACTCGTTGCAGGGGGGAGGGGGGAGCTGACCTGTGCATTTTACAATGTTCAGTAGCATCTCTGGCCTCTAGCCATTGGATACCATTAGCATCCCCCCAAAAAATTTTGACAGCCAAAAATGTCTCCAGACTTTGACAAATGTCCCCTGGGGTACAAAATCACACCCAGTCGAGAACTACTAAACCAAAACACATCGTTGTAGAGTCAATTCCAACTCATGGCAACCCTGTAGGACAGAGAAGAACTGCCCCATAGAGTTTCCAAGGCTGTAATCTTCATGGAAGCAGACTGCCACATCTTTCTCCTGTGGAGCAGCTGGTGGGTTCAAACTGCTGATCTTTTGGATAACAGCCGAGTGCTTAACCACTGTGCCACCAGGGCTCCTTTGAGAACAACTACCCTTGGAGCCCTGGCAGTGAAGTGGTTAAGAGCTCAGGCTGCTAACCAAACGGTCAGCACTCCTTGGAAATCCTATGGAGCAGTTCTACTCTGTCCTACAGGGTCATTATGAGTTGCAATCAACTCGATGGCATACAACCACCACCACCCTAGAGTAATTAAATAAACTATTAAGACATTTCAGTACTGCATGCACTATCTCACAAGTTGATTTGAAAACTGTACAAATATTTTAAATTCTTTAAATATTTATTGAATTCTTATTACCACTCACCATACTCTTCTGACATCAGTGAATACGGCAGCAGTCAGTAGACACAGACTAAAGCAATGATTCTAGTCTAATTATTAATTTATATTACTAACTAACGATGACATTTCATAGTAGTTTAATAGAAAAGAACGCTAAACTTCATGCAAAAACTTGAGTTGTGCTGTTATCATCAACTGTCCTGCTTCTTCTATCCCCAAAATATATCCCGAATCCATCACTTCTCTACATCTTCCACAGCGTTCATCTCAGTCGCCATCTGTGATGGCTAATTTCATGTGTCAACTTGGCTAGGGTATAGTTTCCAGTTGTCTGGCCAAACATTAAACTGAATGCTGTTCCACAATGAAATCTACTGCGAAGTAATATAATCACATTCTATAACGTAAATCAATCAATCATATTAATCAGTGTTAATGAGAAAGACTCATTAACAACCTGCAATATGCAGATGACACAACCTTGCTTGCTTAAACTGAAGAAGACTTGAAGTACTTACTGATGAAGCTCAAAGACTACTTTCAGTATGGATTACACCACAACACAGAGAAAAAAAATATCCTTACCACTGGACCAATCAGTTGGAAAGGGAATTCCATAGGGTGTGCTCTGCCTCCAGGAACTATAAATATTTTGGCAGAACACACTCTCTCTGCCCCCATGTCCTTATTGAAGGACATGCCCCTGGCCTGACCAATGGATCTTGGGACACAAGCCTGCATAAGTCTCCAGCCAGCAGCCTGACTTACAGAGTCTTGACTTGCCAGCCCCTCACAATCCCAGAAGCCAGGGGGAGTCTCCAGCCTGTCACCTGACCTACTGATTTTGGACTTACCAGCCCCTCACAATCCCATAAGCCAGTGGGAGTCTCCAGCCTGTCACCTGACCTACCGATTTTGGACTTACCAGCCCCACAATCACATCGGCCTATCCCTTGACATAATTCTACCTCTCCGTCTCTCTACATATATATACACACACACACACATACGTACATACATGTATCTCATTGTTTCTGTTTCTTTAGAGAACACAAACCTAGACACCATCATCCTTGGAAATTCCATAGGCAGTTCTACTCTGTCCTATAGAGTCGTTATGAGTCGGAATCGACTCGACGGCACTGGGTTTTTTTTCAACTTGCATACTAGACTCCTCCAAGCCATCTCCATTCATTCATTCAAAGAATATTTACTGAATGCCTGCTATATGCCAGGTATTCTAAAAAACAGAAACCAAACCCACTGCCATCAAGTCGATTCCAACTCATAGCAACCCTACAGGACAGAGAAGAACTGCCTCAACAGGGTTTCCATGGAACGGCTGGTGGATTTAAACTGCTGACCTTTTGGTTGGCAGTCGACCTCTTAACCACTAAGCCACCAGGGCTCCCCAGGCACTCTATGCACTGACAATACTGCAGTAACACCAAACTCCCTAGGAAAATCCCTCACTTGATGAAACATATTTATTTTATTCTAGCATAAAATATGTTATGTCAGAGCACACTAAGTGCTTTGGAGAAACAGCATGTAGGCAAGGACAGGCAGGGGTACTGTGGGCATTAAACACAGTGGCCAGGGATAGACTCACTAATCGTATAAGGACCTGAAGGAGGTTAGAAGCGAGCCACAAGGATATCTAGGGGAAAAGCACCCCAGGCAGAGGGAACATCAAGTATAAAGGCCCTGCGGTGGGACCATGCCTCTGATCTTTACTCTGCATGAGATGGGAAACCCATGGAGGAATTGGAGCAGAGGAGAGCCATCATCTGGCTAACATTTTAAAGGACACTGGCGACTATACCGAGAATAAGCTGTAGGGCAGCAAGGGTGGAAGCAACGACACCAGTTTAACTCATAAGATTTAGACCTGGGTAGGGTAGCAAAGACAACAGGCAGTGGCTGGATTTTGAACATAAATGAACACTGGATATATCATAGTGCTTTTTTATAAATATAAATTGAATTGTATCACTCCTTGATTCAAAAGCCTTTCCACTGCCACTTATTTCCACTGTACTTCAGATAAAATGTAAAATCCTTAATATGGCCTAAAAAGCTCTAAAAATGCAAAATCTTTCATATGGCCTAAAAGTTTCTTTATCATCTGGCCCCTGCCTATCTCTCAGCCTCATCTCACCCCTCACGCTATGGTCACACTGAAAAAACATGCTATGGTCACACTGACCTTCTTTCAGGCCCTTTAATATCCCAAGCTCTTTTCTTGGGGGCCTTTGTGTACACTGTTGTCTCTGCCTAGAATGCCCATCTCTGTCTTTGCCTTCCTCAACAAGGCCGTCCCCTGACAAACCAGTTGCTATAGAGTCAATTCTGACTCATGGTGACCCATCTGTGTCAGAGTAGAACTGTGCACCATAAGGTTTTCAATGGCTGATTTTACGGAAATAGATTGCCAGGTCTTTCTTCCCAGGTACCTCTGGGTGGACTTGAACCTCCCACCTTTCAGTTAGCAGCCGAGTGTATTAACCATTTTCATCACCCAGTGACTCACCTTTCCTGACATGCCACTCTAAATTAGCTTCACTCTCTGCCACCACTGTATTCTCTCAAAGTACCCAAAAAGTACTTTATTTTGATAAAACCCACCCCAGTTTGTAATTATAACACCATTTGATTATCTTGTTATTGTTGTTGAATGCTGTTGAGTAGATTCCGACTCACAGTGACCCTACAGGATAGAGTAGAACTGCCCCATATTGTTTTGTAGGCTGTAATCTTTATTGCATGATTAAAATCAAGAAAAGTATATGTCAGGGTTGTGTCCTTTCACCATAATTATTCAGTCAGTATGCTGAGCAAATAATCCGAGAAGCTGGACTGTATCAAGTAGAACAAGGCATCAGGATTGGAGGAAGACTCATTAACAACCTGGGATATGTAGATGACACGACCTTGCTTGCTGAAAGTGAAGAGGACTTGAAGCACTTACTAATGAAGATCAAAGACCACAGCCTTCAGTATCTCAACATAAAGAAAACAAAAATCCTCACAACTGGATCAATAACCAATATCATGATAAATGGAGAAAAGATTTACGTTATCAAGGATTTCATTTTACTTGGATTCACAACCAACGCCCATGGAAGCAGCAGTCAAGAAATCAAACAACATATTGCACTGGGCAAAAAACAATCCAAACCAAACCTGTTTCTGTTGAGTTGATCCTGACTCACAGCGACCCTACAGGACAGAGTAGAACTGCCCCATAGAGTTTCCAAGGAGTGCCTGGTGGATCTGAACTGCTGAACTTTTGGTTAGCAGCCATAGCTCTTAACCACAATGCCACCAGGGTTTCCGCATCGGGCAAATCTGCTACAAAAGTCCTCTTTAAAGTGTTAAACAGCAAAGATGTCACCTTGAGGACTAAGGTCCCCTGACCCAAGCCATGGTGTTTTCAACTGCCTCGTATTCAATGAAAGCTAGAAGACCAAAGAAGGCCAAAGAACTGATGCTACTGAACTGTGGTGCTGGCGAAGAATACTGAATGTACCGTGGACTGCAGAAGAACAAACAGATCTGTCTCAGAAGTACAGCCAGAATATTCCTTAGAAGCGAGGATGGCCAGACTTCATCTGACGTACTTCGGACATGTTACTAAGGAGGCAGCAGTCCCTGGAGAAGGACATCATGCTGGGCAAGGTAGGGGGCCACTAAAAAAGATGATAGGTCAACACAGTGGCTGCAACAATGAGCTAAAACATAGCAACGATTGTGAGGACGGCGCAGGACCAGGCAGTGTTTCATTCTGTGGAACACAGGGTTACTGTGAGTTGGAACCAACTAGATGGCACCTAACAACAATCTTTACAGGAGCAGATCATCAGGTCTTTTCTCTAGCAGAGCTGTGGTGGGTTCAAATCACCAATCTTTTGGTTAGCAGCCAAGCACTAAATCACCACCAGGGCTCCCTGGTTTGATCATACCTAACGGTTAATGCCGATCTCTCCAGACTGTAGGCTATAAAGAGCAGGGACCACAACTATTTCACTTAGCATCATATCCCCAGGATTTGGCACAATGCTGGTACATATCAAGTACAAAAAATACGTGGACAAACTGACAAGAGCTTTCATCTCAGATAAAATCTAGTCACTCAAATTGTCTGCACCTCAATATATTTCCCCCTTTTAATTCTATGACTCTATAAAGGTTCCAAAATTGGAATGAATGAGACAAAAAAGTAGGAAATCATAAGGAGTCTTAACCACAGTTTGTCCAAGCAGTCAGTGGTGGTGGCCGTGAGGAACTGAATGAGGCAGGCCTTGACTGCCAGGCTATGAAGTTCAAACTTCATTCCAGAGCCACAGGGAAAGGTGGTAAAGGCTTTTTGAGCAGCACAATGCCATGAGAGCTCTGCATTTAGAAAATTCATCTATCTGTGGTATACACCTCACTGAAGAGTCTGAGTGTGGAAGTCTGGATTAGAAGCCAATAGGGGGTTAGGTGAACGGGGCCTCAACTAGTTTTAAAAGATAGTTAGATATGAGTATACAGTATCTATTTTTCTTATATATTCAATAAATGAAATTCTTAGTGTTATTATTTGATAGTTAAAGCTTACCTATGTTTAAGTATGTTTATGCAGAAAACAAGAAAAGCAATGGAAAATACTTTCATCTTCCCATTCATTCATTCCTCACAATGCTACCAGAGTAATCTTCCTAAGGCATGACTCAGATCATATGACTCAAAAATCTTCAGTGGCTCCCCGCCGTCTACTGAATGAAGTCCAAACACCTTAGCCTGCACGAGCTGGCCCCAACTTATCTACTTCACTCTCTTACTTTCCAGTCAAACTAAACTACTTTTGCTCTAAACGTAGCCAGCTTTTTTGCCTCTACCAGACGGTAGTTCACACTGTTCCTTCAGAAATGCAATCCCACCGTCACTCCTAATCCACTTGTCAAAATCCTACCTTCCCTATTCAGGGTCCAGCACACTTTTGGGTTCCTGCCACTGTGACACTCTTTCTCCAGCCCACCTCTGGGAGAAAATGGTTTCTCTCTCCTCCACAGCCCCGCCCCCGTGCTCTGTAAGTTATAAACATAGTTTATAAGTTATAAACTGTTCTAATAGATGATTTCCTTTGAGGTCAGAAACCTTCTGATTTATCTTTTACTTTCTGTAATTCTCTGAAAAAAGTATGTACTTTTAAATAACTCTGCTGAGTGAAACACTCAAAAATTATAAGCTGAATATAAAATTGTTGTGACCTCTCAGGTCTCATTCACTGAGCCAGCACATTAAAAGAAGGAAGCGTTTATTAAGCATCTGCACAGCTACTGTGCTAAGAGACATCGGGGATGATTAAAAATACATATAAAACACACCCCTGTCCTAAAAAGCTTAAAATAGTCTTAGGAACACATGACTTATATTTTTAAATCAACTAGGAAAATAAGAAAAGTGCCATCAAACATAATCCAATTCTAAACTGAGTAATAATTTTAAAAGAGCTGGTGTAAATAACAAGTGCCATGTGAAGTCCAGAAGGGAGAGATCGAAGTTGGCTAGACTTGATAAAGAATGCTAGTAAGATGAAGCTTGCCTAAAGGGCAAGAAGAGGCAAGATTACCCAAAACAATGTTTCCCACTAGATTACTCCAGCAGCCATATCTATTTCCTATCAAACAAATCAAACCAAACCCATTGCCGACAAGTCAATTCCAACTCACAGTGACCCTGCAGGATAGAGTAGAACTGCCCCCACAGGGCTTCCAAGCCTGTGATCATTAGGGAAGCAGACTGCCACATCTTTCTCCCACGGAGCGGCTGGTGGGTTCGAACTGCCGACCTTTCAGTTAGCAGCCAAGCATTTAACCACTGCACCACCAGGGCTCCTCTATTCCCTACATCTTGCTTTTAAAAAGAAATGACCCACACAGAGCACCGTATCTCTGACCTATAACATTCATGCTCACTAGCCCCATTCTCAGTACGCAGAGGTCCTCTACTGACACACACACAAAAAAACCAAAAACACAACCATTTCCCAAGACTTGATGCAATACGAGAGGGAAAAAATCTCTTTAAAGACAACCATTTAGCCCTGCTTGATTCTAAAAACAAACTACAAAAAGTCCTTATGGTTCCTGCCTGGCTCATTCTAACAATTACATTCTAGCAATTGGATAAACTGGGTAAGTTAATTGGGTGCCACTCTCCCTCCTGTTCAAATGTTTCAAATGAGAAGAGCCATTTATAAATTCATTCAGTAAGAAGCAGTACAGTATAGTGGTTTAAAGTTTAGACCCTGAAGCCAGTCTGTTTGGGTTCATAATCCCAGCTAAATAAGCTTCCTCTGTGACTCAGTTTATCTCTAAAATAAAAACAAAAATAGCTAACCCATAGTATTGTTACAAGGACCAAATGCATTAACATATAAAAGCACTTAGTACGCGAATCTGGAATACGTAGGTAACCAAAAAGCTGTTATCTGTTATTATCATCCGGAGAAACTGAGGGCACTAATTCAGTTACGACATTTAGCAGTAAATAAAACGTGTCACCTTGGAAAGTGAGAACTGGACAACATTCCCATAAGTGAAATTAGCGTTAAAAGACATATGGAACCTATGTACACACAGAAACTCAACATGACAGACCTGGCACTGCAGAAAAGCAGAGAAGGATGAGGGGTTGGGAGAACTGAAAATCTACATATTAAAAAACAGAAATTAGATCCCCACCTCACAGTCACAAAACAATTCGAGGTAGATGACTGATCAATATCTGAAAAAGCAATTTCTAAAACTTGGAGAAAATACAAGAGAATTTCTTCATGAACCTGAGGAAGAGAAAAATTTCTTTAAAAGACATTAAAAGTACAAACTATAAAAGAAAAAGCTGATAAATCTGACAGTATTAAAATTAAAAACTTCTATTCACCAGAAATCCATTTAAAAAATGCAAAGACAAACCACAGACTAGGAAAAGATATTAGAACACAAATAACCAATGAAGATTAGAATCCAAAAAATTCCTACAAGTCAATGAAAGATCAAGCAACCCAATAAAAAATGGGTAAACTATATTAACCAGCAAATCATAGCAGAAAATAAATGGCCAATAAGCATATGAAAAGATTCTTAATCTCAGTGATAATAAACAAAATACAAATAAAATCTCTATAAGATACCATTTCATGCCCACTGAGACTGACAAAAAAATATCTTGTCAAAGATGTAGATGGAGAACCACACTAATAAAAATGTAAATTGATACAGGTACCCTGGCAATATCCGGTAAAGCTGAAGCTGTGAAAACCCTGCAATGCAAAAACTGCACTTCTAGGTTTGTGTGTGCACCTATACATCTTCACACACGCACGCTCAAGGAAACTCTTGCACACACACAAAAGGAGATACAAGATCATTCATAGCAGCAAATGCTTACAATTGTCAAAAGTTGAAAACAGTCAAAATGCCCAACAGAAAAATGAGTAAGTCAACTGTGGCATATTCACAGCATAAAATACTATACATGACTGAAGACGAACAGTGGTAGATTGTTTACAAAGATGGCCACAATTGCTCCCTTCCCTGTGCCCATACAGCTGTGCAACGTGGTTCTGCTGCCCCTCCCATTCAGAGCTGCATCCCTCAAATCCGGGATGGTCTTTCAATAAAACACAGTGGGAGTGATGCCAGCTCCTAGCCTGTGTCCCAAGAGGTCTCATACACTTCATGCACTCGCTTGTACCCTTGCTAAGCTGTCATGTGAACGAGACTGGGCTAGCCTCCTGCAGGATGAAATCAAGTAAAGCAGAAACAAGCTGTCTCAGGTGAAGCAACTTAGTCAAGTCGAACTCCAGCCAGCCCAGCAGCTGGACCCAGAGGCACGAGCAAGCCCAGCCAAGACCAGCAGGATCACCCGCCTGACCCACAGACTCATGAGCAATTAAGAAATGTTCGTTATTTAGTCACTGAGCTTAGGGGCTTGTTACAAACTACAGGTAACTGATACATGGATGAATTAAAGCCATACATAATAACAAGAATATATTTGAAAATGGGTTAAATGCAAAGAGCTGCACAAAAATACATAAAGGTTATCATACTGAATAAATAATATACTTTTTAAATTGTTTAGACATGTACTACACATGTATGAAGAATGGAGAAGCCCACTGAACGAAGAAGACACACGGGAGCTCCAGTTTTCTCAGTGAGGCCTTCCCTAGCTACCCAACCTAAAACCGCAATTCTCCCAACATTCCTCACAGCCCCTTCCCTGCTTTCTTCTATTAGCACTTAACACCGGCTAATTCCATAAAAGCAGAACTTGGCCCTGTGCTCGTCACTGCTTCCGCAGCACCTACAACAGTGATGGCAGAGATGTGAATTTAAGCTCCCCAGATGACCCTACTGTGCACCAATTGAATCAACGTCCCCACGAGAGGTAGCACAGTAGTAGGTAAGGGCAGGGGCTGGCAAACAGCCTGGGGGCACGGTCTGGCCTGCTGCCTGTTTCTGTACAGTTCACAAGCTAAGAATGTTTTCTACAGACGAACATCTGCCATCAGTTTCATGGTAAGGAACACTAGCTTTGAACCCCAATCAGACAAAATGTTATTCGCCCTCAATCCCCTAAAAAGAATTCCATTCTCATTAGTAATCTTACAAACATTTTTACTGTTCTTATAATATTTTTAATTTCATCAGTTAAATAATGTGTGGGAATTTTTTCTCTCTGGTTATGTTGTTGGGTTGTTGGGTTATGTAAGTATATAAATAATATCTCTGGTTTTGTCATTTAGCCTACAAAGCCTAAATAATTACTGTCTAGCCCTTTACAGAAAGGTTTGCCAGCCTCTGGTTAAAAGCAACAGCTCTAGGTGTTGATCTAGGTTTAGCCACTCACAGGTGGGCTTGGGCAAGTTCTTCAACTCTCTGTGCCTTAGTTTCTCATCTGTTATCTACCCCAAGGCGTTGTGGTTAGGAATATACACATACATAGATATAGATACATATACACACACACAGATATATGTATATCTGGCCATTAGAAAGAGTTAAGTATTAGATATTACTATTGGTGGGAAAGAAAGGGGAAAAAAAGTAAGTACAAATACAATTTTTTGTAATTTATAATAAATGTTACGGAAGACTGAACTAGATAATAATCAGGATATCACAAAAGTTTCAAGAATCACATACAATGCTACACATTCGGACGGAGGGGAAATATAGAGAGACAATTGTTGATTCTTGTCCCCCTAAGTCACCCCCTAAAAAAGGTGGAGATGCTCCTGAGCTATGAAAATTATCAGAAAATGGGGTCAAGTTTTATCTGTGCTCACTTCTGGAGTCACAACACAACTAGAAGCAGTGCCGCATACTGGTTAAAAGTGGGGCAGTGAGAATCAGCTTGCCTGTGTTCAAATCTCAGCTCTGACACTCATAGCTTAGCCACAGAACCTGGACAAGTTATTTAATCTAAACCTCGAGTTTTCTCTTCTATAAAAACTGAGTTAAAAACACTATCTACACCTCCTAAGACTCCTGATTAGGAAGTAAAATAACACAGGTAAGCACAGTGTCTGGCCCATCTCAGTGTTCACTAACTATGGGCCTTTTTTTTTTTTTTTTTTTAATATTTGTGTTGTAGGTGAGAGTTTACAGAGCAAATTAGTTTTTCCTTCAACAAATTGTACACAAAGCATTCTGTAACACTGACTGCAATCCCCTCACTGTGTCAGCACTCTCCCTGTTTCTACTGTGGGTTCCCCGTTTCCTTTCATCTGATGTTCCTACTCGTTCCTGCCTCCTCATCTTTACTTTTGGGCAAACGTGGCCCTCTTGGTGTAGTGTAATTGTTCTACTGAGCACATTTTTTTCAGGTGTCAGTGTTGTTTATTTTATAGGCCTATTGTTTGGCTGGAAGGTGGTTTCCAGGAACGGCTGCAGTTCCAAGTCAGGGGGTATCTTAGGGGCATAGTCTTGGGGGTGGGGGTTCCACCAGTCTCTATCAGGCCAGTAAGTCTGGTCTTTTTTTTTTTTTTTTTTTAAATGAATTTGATTTTTTTTCTTCTGCATTCTTCTCCCACTCTGTCCAGGACGCTCTATTGTAATCTTGGCCTGAGCAGTCCGTAAGCAGTAGTCAGGCACCATCTAGTTCTTCTCGTCTGGTGGTCATGTAGGTTGTGTGCATGTGGTCCATTAGTCCTTTGGACTAACTGCTCTCTGGAGACTTTGGTTGTCTTTACTCTCCTTTACTCCAGATGGGAAGTGACCACTAGTTTCATCTTAGATGGCTGCTCACAAGCTTTTAAGACCCCCAGATGCTACTCACCAAAGTCGGATGTAAAACATTGTTTTCATGCACTATGTTAAGCCAACTGACATAGATGTCCCCCAAGTCTATGGTCCTAAGCGTCCAAGCCTAGTATCTTTGAGCCAGGAGCTGTTTGGTTGTACATGAAAAGCTTCCATGATGTGCCCCTTGTGTTTTCTATTATCTAAATTAGTATACATGCAACATCTACAATACATATGTGAAGATATCCACACCCTAATCTATATCTTCAGGCGGGTGCACTCCCTTACAACTTCCCATGTCTCTTTAGCACACCCATCTACCTATGTATCCCTCCATAAATTATTGTTTGTTAATACTGTTGCAGGATCGTCTGTTACAGTAACTACCACAGTTGCCCGTTGTTCTTGTGCACCTCTCAGTGCCTTCCTCTGCCTGTCATGTTGTGTATTGCCTTTCCCTTCACCAGTATTACCACGTGTCTTCTCTTTAGTAATTTACTATCACTCCCCTTCCCTTCCCTGGTAATGATCCATGAATGTTTTGTTCTGTGTGTAAGCCTTTTCTTATTTTTCTGTAATAGCGGTCTCATACAATATTTGCCCTTTTATGATTGGCTTACTTCACTCAGCTCAATGTCTTCCAAATTTATCCCTGTTGTGAGATGTTTCACGGATTCATCACCCTTTATAGTTGTGTAGCATTCCACTGTGTATATGTAACATAATTTATCCATTCATCCACTGATAGGCAAATAAGTTGTTTCCATCTTATTTGCTATTGTGAATAATGCTACAATGAACATGGGTATGTACATGTCTATTCATGTCACAGTTCTTATTTCTCCAGCATCATGGTGGTTGTAGCAATCTACATTCCCACCAGCAGTGTATAAGCATTCCAGTCTCCCACAACATCACCAGTATTTGTTGTTTTGTTTTTTTTGATTAGTGCCACTGATGTCTGGGTGAGAAGGTATCTCATTGTAGTTTTAATTTGCATCTCTCTAGTGACTAATGGAAACCCTGGTGGCATAGTGGTTAAGCGCTATGGCTGCTAACCAAAGGGTTGGCAGTTCGAATCCACCAGGTGCTCCTTGGAAACCCTACAGAGCAGTTCTACTCTGTCCTATAGGGTCGCTATGAGTCGGAATCAACTCGACGGCCCTGGCGTTGGGCTTTTTTTTGAGTGACTAATGATTGTGAGCATTTCTTCACGTGTTTGTTAGCCAACTGAACATCATCTTTGGAGAAGTGTCTGTTCATATCCTTTGCCCATTTTTCAATTGGACTGGTTGTCCTTTTGTTGTTGAGGTATGGAAGGAAGTTTTCTATATATTTTAGAGATTACCCCGTGTCAGATACGTCATACGTGAAAATTTTTTCCCAGTCTGTAGGTTCTCTTTTTACTCTTTTGGAGAAGTCTTTTGCTAAGCAAGTGTTTAATTTTTAGGAGGTCCCATTCATCTAGTTTATATCTCCTACTGCGCATTCTGCCATGTATTAGGGTCTCTAGGGTTGTCCCTATTTTTTTCTTCCATGATCTTTACAGTTGTAGGTTTTATATTTAGACCTTTGATGCATTTTGAGTAGTTTTTATATATAGTGTGAAGTATAGGTCCTGTTTCATTTTTCTACAATAGATACTCAGTTTTGCCAGCACCACTTGCTAGAGACTGTGTCTTCCCCATCTAATGGACTTTGGCCCTTTCTCGAAGATCAGTTGTCCAGGCAGATGGATTTACTTCTGGGTTCTCAATTCCATTCCATTGGTCTGTGTGTCTGTCATTGTACCGGTAGCAGGTTGATTTTACTGTCAGCCATCATTACTACCACTAGTTGCCAAAGTCTTGTCTAAACAGGTCCCTTAATATTTCTTAAAAAGCCAATCACTGGACGAGGGGCGGAGCCAAGATGGCGGACTAGGCAGACGCTACCTCGGATCCCTCTTTCAACAAAGACATGGAAAAACAAGTGAATCGATCACATACATAACAATCTACGAACCCTGAACAACAAACACAGATTTAGAGACGGAGAACGAACTAATACGGGGAAGCAGCGATTGTTTCCAGAGCCTGGAGCCAGCATACCAGTCAGGTACGGCACAAGCACAGAGAGCTGCTCCACCCCCCTGAACTAACCCCAGGAAGGAGACCAGCCGGTTCCGCGGGCGGCGTGGGACGCAGCCGGTAGGAGAAGTCCCCGGGAGGCAGTGACTGGTCTTGGAGCAGGAAGAGCAGCGTCCCAGCCGGGGAACCGTCTCGCCGGGATGTGGACTGGACGCAGTGGATTTTCTGGAAAAACTAGTTTCCCAGTGATGGCTCGGAGACAACAATCCATATCAAACCACTTAAAGAAGCAGACCATGACAGCTTCTCCAACCCACCAAACAAAAGAATCAAAATCTTTCCCAAATGAAGATACAATCCTGGAATTATCAGATACAGAACATAAAAAACTAATTTACAGAATGCCTAAAGATATCACAAATGAAATTAGGATAACTGCAGAAAAAGCCAAGGAACACACTGATAAAACTGTTGAAGAACTCAAAAAGATTATTCAAGAACATAGTGGAAAAATTAATAAGTTGCAAGAATCCATAGAGACAACATGTAGAAATCCAAAAGATTAACAATAAAATTACAGAATTAGACAACGCAATAGGAAGTCAGAGGAGCAGACTCGAGCAATTAGAATGCAGACTGGGATATCTGGAGGACCAGGGAATCAACACCAACATAGCTGAAAAAAAATCAGATAAAAGAATTAAAAAAAATGAAGAAACCCTAAGAATTATGTGGGACTCTACCAAGAAGGATAACCTGCGGATGACTGGAGTCCCAGAACAGGGAGGTGGGGACAGAAAACACAGAGAAAATAGTTGAAGAACTCCTGACACAAAACTTCCCTGACATCATGAAAGACGAAAGGATATCTATCCAAGATGCTCATCGAACCCCATTTAAGACTGATCCAAAAAGAAAAACACCAAGACATATTATCATCAAACTCACCAAAACCAAAGATAAACATAAAATTTTAAAAGCAGCCAGGGAGAAAAGAAAGGTTTCCTTCAAGGGAGAATCAATAAGAATAAGTTCAGACTACTCAGCAGAAACCATGCAGGCAAGAAGGGAATGGGACGACATATACAGAGCACTGAAGGAGAAAATCTGCCAACCAAGGATCATATATCCAGCAAAACTCTCTCTGAAATATGAAGGCGAAATTAAGATATTTACAGACAAACACAAGTTTAGAGAATTTGCAAAAACCAAACCAAAGCTACAAGAAATACTAAAGGATATTGTTTGGTCAGAGAACCAATAATATCAGATATCAGCACAACACAAGGTCACAAAACAGAACGTCCTGGTATCAACTCAAATAGGGAAATCACAAAAACAAACAAATTAAGATTAATTAAAAAAAAAAAATACACGTAACAGGGAATCATGGAAGTCAACAGGTAAAAGATCACAATAATCAAAAAGAGGGACTAAATACAGGAGGCATTGAACTGCCATATGCAGAGTGATACAAGGCGATATAGAACAATACAAGTTAGGTTTTTACTTAGAAAAATAGGGGTAGATAATAAAGTAACCACAAAAAGGTATAACAACTCTATAACTCAAGATAAAAGCCAAGAAAAACGTAACGACTCAACTAACATAAAGTCAAACACTATGAAAATGAGGATCTCACAATTTACTAAGAAAAACGCCTCAGCACAAAAAAGTATGTGGAAAAATGAAATTGTCAACAACGCACATAAAAAGGCATCAAAATGACAGCACTAAAAACTTATTTATCCATAATTACCCTGAATGTAAATGGACTAAATGCACCAATAAAGAGACAGAGAGTCACAGACTGGATAAAGAAACACGATCCATCTATATGCTGCCTACAAGAGACACACCTTAGACTTAGAGACACAAACAAACTAAAATTCAAAGGATGGAAAAAAGTATATCAAGCAAACAATAAGCAAAAAAGAAGAGGGGCAGCAATATTAATTTCTGACAAAATAGACTTTAGACTTAAATCCACCACAAAGGATAAAGAAGGACACTATATAATGATAAAAGGGACAATTGATCAGGAAGACATAACCATATTAAATATTTATGCACCCAATGACAGGGCTGCAAGATACATAAATCAAATTTTAACAGGATTGAAAAGTGAGATAGACACCTCCACAATTATAGTAGGAGACTTCAACACACCACTTTCGGAGAAGGACAGGACATCTAGTAAGAAGCTCAATAGAGACACGGAAGATCTAATTACAACAATCAACCAACTTGACCTCATTGACTTATACAGAACTCTCCACCCAACTGCTGCAAAATATACTTTTTTTTCTAGCGCACATGGAACATTCTCTAGAATAGACCACATATTAGGTCATGAAACAAACCTTTGCAGAGTCCAAAACATCGAAATATTACAAAGCATCTTCTCAGACCACAAGGCAATAAAACTGGAGATCAATAACAGAAAAATTAGGGAAAAGAAATCAAATACTTGGAAAATGAACAATACCCTCCTGAAAAAAGACTGGGTTATAGAAGACATCAAGGAGGGAATAAGGAAATTCATAGAAAGCAACGAGAATGAAAATACTTCCTATCAAAACCTCTGGGACACGGCAAAAGCAGTGCTCAGAGGCCAATTTATATCGATAGATGCACACATACAAAAAGAAGAAAGAGCCAAAATCAGAGAACTGTCCCTACAACTTGAACAAATAGAAACTGAGCAACGAAAGAATCCATCAGGCACCAGAAGAAAACAAATAATAAATATTAGAGCTGAACTAAATGAATTAGAGAACAGAAAAACAATTGAAAGAATTAACAAAGCCAAAAGCTGGTTCTTTGAAAAAATTAACAAAATTGATAAACCATTGGCTAGACTGACTAAAGAAATACAGGAAAGGAAACAAATAACCCGAATAAGAAACGAGAAGGACCACATCACAACAGAACCAAATGAAATTAAAAGAATCATTTCAGATTATTATGAAAAATTGTACTCTAACAAATTTGAAAACCTGTAAGAAATGGATGAATTCCTGGAAAAACACTACCTACCTAAACTAACACATTCAGAAGTAGAACAACTAAATAGACCCATAACAAAAAAAGAGATTGAAACGGTAATCAAAAAACTCCCAACAAAAAAAAGCCCTGGCCCGGACGCCTTCACTGCAGAGTTCTACCAAACTTTCAGAGAAGAGTTAACACCACTACTACTAAAGGTATTCCAAAGCATAGAAAATGACGGAATACTACCCAACTCATTCTATGAAGCCACCATCTCCCTGATACCAAAACCAGGTAAGGACATTACAAAAAAAGAAAATTATAGACCTATATCCCTCATGAACATTGATGCAAAAATCCTCGACAAAATTCTAGCCAATAGAATCCAACAACACATCAAAAAAATAATTCACCCTGATCAAGTGGGATTTATACCAGGTATGCAAGGCTGGTTTAATATCAGAAAAACCATTAATGTAATCCACCACATAAATAAAACAAAAGACAAAAACCACATGATCTTATCAATTGATGCAGAAAAGGCATTTGACAAAGTCCAACACCCATTTAGGATAAAAACTCTTACCAAAATAGGAATTGAAGGAAAATTCCTCAACATAATAAAGGGCATCTATGCAAAGCCAACAGCCAATATCACTCTAAATGGAGAGAACCTGAAAGCATTTCCCTTCAGAACGGGAACCAGACAAAGATGCCCTTTATCACCGCTCTTATTCAACATTGTGCTAGAAGTCCTAGCCAGGGCAATTAGGCTAGACAAAGAAATAAAAGGTATCCGGATTGGCAAGTAGGAAGTAAAGCTATCACTATTTGCAGATGACATGATTATATACACAGAAAACCCTAAGGAATCCTCCAGAAAACTACTGAAACTAATAGAAGAGTTTGGCAGAGTCTCGGGTTATAAAATAAACATACAAAAATCACTTGGATTCCTCTACATCAACAAAAAGAACACCGAAGAGGAAATAACCAAATCAATACCATTCACAGTAGCCCCCAAGAAGATAAGATACTTAGGAATAAATCTTACCAAGGATGTAAAAGACCTATACAAAGAAAACTACAAAGCTCTACTACAAGAAATTCAAAAGGACATACTTAAGTGGAAAAACATACCCTGCTCATGGATAGGAAGACTTAACATAGTAAAAATGTCTATTCTACCAAAAGCCATCTATACATTTAACGCACTTCCGATCCAAATTCCAATGCCATATTTTAAGGGGATAGAGAAACCAATCACCAATTTCATACAGAAGGGAAAGAAGCCCCGGATAAGCAAAGCACTACTGAAAAAGAAGAAGAAAGTGGGAGGCCTCACTCTACCTGACTTCAGAACCTATTGCACAGCCACAGTAGTCAAAACAGCCTGGTACTGGTACAACAAGCACATAGACCAATGGAACAGAATTGAGAACCCAGACATAGATCCATCCACGTATGAGCAGCTGATATTTGACAAAGGACCAGTGTCAATTAATTGGGGAAAAGATAGCCTTTTTAACAAATGGTGCTGGCATAACTGGATATCCATTTGCAAAAAAATGAAACAGGACCCATACCTCACACCATGCACAAAAACTAACTCCAAGTGGATCAAAGACCTAAACATAAAGACTAAAACGATAAAGATCATGGAAGAAAAAATAGGGACAACCATAGGAGCCCTAATACAAGGTATAAACAGAATACAAAATATTACCAAAAATGATGAAGAGAAACCCGATAACTGGGAGCTCCTAAAAATCAAACACCTATGCTCATCTAAAGACTTCTCCAAAAGAGTAAAAAGACCACCTACAGACTGGGAAAGAATTTTCAGCTATGACATCTCCGACCAGCGCCTGATCTCTAAAACCTACATGATTCTGTCAAAACTCAACCACAAAAAGACAAACAACCCAATCAAGAAGTGGGCAAAGGATATGAACACACATTTCACTAAAGAAGATATTCAGGCAGCCAACAGATACATGAGAAAATGCTCTCGATCATTAGCCATTAGAGAAATGCAAATTAAAACTACGATGAGATTCCATCTCACACCAGCAAGGCTGGCATTAATCCAAAAAACACAAAATAATAAATGTTGGAGAGGCTGCGGAGAGATTGGAACTCTCATACACTGCTGGTGGGAATGTAAAATGGTACAACCACTTTGGAAATCTATCTGGCGTTATCTTGAACAGTTAGAAATAGAACTACCATACAACCCAGAAATCCCACTCCTGGAAATATACCCTAGAGATACAAGAGCCTTCATACAAACAGATATATGCACACCCATGTTTATTGCAGCTCTGTTTACAATAGCAAAAAGTTGGAAGCAATCAAGGTGTCCATCAACGGATGAATGGGTAAATAAATTGTGGTATATTCACACAATGGAATACTACGCATCGATAAAAAACAGTGACGAATCTCTGAAACATTTCATAACATGGAGGAACCTGGAAGGCATTATGCTGAGCGAAATCAGTCAGAGGCAAAAGGACAAATATTTTATAAGACCACTATTATAGGATCTTGAGAAATAGTAAACCTGAGAAGAACACATACTTTTGTGGTTACGAGGGGGGGAGGGAGGGAGGGTGGGAGAGGGTTTTTTTATTGATTAATCAGTAGATAAGAACTGCTTTAGGTGAAGGGAAAGACAACACTCAATACATGGAAGGTCAGCTCAATTGCACTGGACCAAAAGCAAAGAAGTTTCCGGGATAAAATGAATGCTTCAAAGGTCAGCGGAGCAAGCGCGGGGGTCTGGGGAACATGGTTTGCGGGGACTTCTAAGTCAATTGGCAAAATAATTCTATTATGAAATCATTCTGCATCCCACTTTGAAATGTGGCGTCTGGGGTCTTAAATGCTAACAAGCGGCCATCTAAGATGCATCAATTGGTCTCAACCCACCTGGAGCAAAGGAAAATGAAGAACACCAAGGCCACACGACAACTAAGGGCCCAAGAGACAGAAAGGGCCACATGAACCAGAGACCTACATCATCCTGAGACCAGAAGAACTAGTTGGTGCCCGGCCACAATCGATGACTGCCTTGACAGGGAGCACAGCAGAGGACCCCTGAGGGAGCAGGAGATCAGTGGGATACAGACCCCAAATTCTCATAAAAAGACCAAACTTAATGGTCTGACTGAGACTAGAGGAATCCCGGCGGCCATGCTCCCCAGACCGCCTGTTGGCACAGGACAGGAACCATCCCCGAAGACAACTCATCAGACATGAAAGGGACTGGTCAGCGGGTGGGAGAGAGACGCTGATGAAGAGTGAGCTAATTATATCAGGTGGACACTTGAGATTGTGTTGGCAACTCTTGTCTGGAGGGGGGATGGGAGGATAGAGAGAGAGGGAAGCCTGCAAAATTGTCAAGAAAGGAGAGACCGAAAGGGCTGACTCAAGAGGGGGAGAGCAAGTGGGAGTAGGGAGTGAGATGTATGTAAACTTATATGTGACAGACTGATTGGATTTGTAAACGTTCACTTGAAGCTTAATAAAAGTTATTAAAAAAAAAAAAACCTATGGGACACAGCAAAAGCAGTGCTCAGAGGCCAATTTACATCGATAAATGCACACATACAAAAAAAAAAAAAGCCAATCATTTTTATAGTCCACGTTTTTCATTTTCTTCAATATCCTTCTGCCTCAAACAGTGTTTCAAAAAGCTTTTATTTCACTCAGCAAATTTCTTTAGTTTTGTAAGGTGCTAGATATCCCTAGCCCTGTATATTTCCAACATTTTCAACTGAAAACTGATGTTAGGGCTCAAAAGAAAGATGTTTTCTCTTGGGGACACTGGACCAAAATGCCATCCACTTCTCATCATTAGGACATAGATATATGTAATATTACTGCAGTATACTTCTCATTTTTATTTTTCATAGAGCAAATAAAATAGAGTCAATGCCTTGGAAGAAGCTGTTTTTAAGTTATCTTTTTCATGCTCATATGAGCATTCGCTGGTTTTTCTGTTTAAATCAAAGAAAAAGTAGTGCCAACGTCAGATTTTAAAGTGGAAGACCATTTGATGCCCAAAACGAGACATGATTCCTTGGCACTACCTATTCTTGTACAAAACAATAAATGGCTCCCTGCAGGACAGAGTCTACAGCTCACCTGCCCAACTTAATAACAGTCTTATCACCAGAAGTACCCTGAGCAATAGACAGCATCAAGAATTGGCTCTGTCATAAATTCTGGAACAGAATTAAAGGTCCTAGGGAGACATCTTCCACAAGCACATCCAGACAGCGAAAAGGACCACCACGTTCAGACAGGATTTTACTGCTTTACAAGTATCTCTCTCTCTGAAGCAACTCAAAATTATGACTGCCTCAAAACAAAGATTTGTGGAGCTACAACCAGTGTACCCAGACCCTAATACATCAGTAGGTACTCACTGGGGCTCTTGGAGCAGGAAAGTCCTTTTACTGCTGTATGCCAAAGAGTTTCCCAAATTCAACAACCAACAGGAAGAAAATAATAACTCCTCTCTCCCTTTATCCACAAGCAGCAGCTCATTCTAAGACCATTATTTCTTAGTTTTTGTGTTAGCATCAGAGAGATAATATGGTATCAGCACCACTGAGCTGGAAGTCGGAAATCTGAATTCTAATCTCAGCTGTCACTTATCAGATGCATGACTTTCAGCAAGACACTTAACCTCAGTTATTTTCAACTATACTGAAGAACGCAACGTCATCTGGTGTGAATATTCTCACCAATTCTGCACATAGATCCATGTTATTTCCACCATCTATTCTTCTGCCCCAATAAAATATAAGTATCATTTCTGTATAATTAGGATCCTTTCAACTGCAAGGGACAGAAAACCCAACACAAAAGAAAATCCCAACACACACACACACACATAAACACACTCAAAAGAATGTACTGGCTCCAGTGACTGGAATACCTAGAAGTAGAGCCCATTTCAGACACTCAAGCAACGTCTTTAGGACCGGGTTTCTCCCTCTGCTCATCTCTCTTCCTGTTTTGACTTTACTCTCAGGCTTCACACGGGGGCATGATAACTGCAGTCACTCCTGCCTTTCATCAGCCTAGGTTTAACTCCAGCAAAGATGCTTTCTCCTATAGCTCAAGCAAAAGCTGTGGTCGGCTTGACTTCAGTAATGTGACCCAGGAAACACAATCCTAAATCCCAGAGAAGCATCAGCACCACCCATCAGGCATAAACTGAAAGTGGGGAAGAAGTGAGTTCCTCCAAGCAGAAAAAAAACCATGTTCTCTGTACCTTCTCTTACCCAAGGTGAATTCCCCTTCACTTAGGCCCCCAATCCCATTTCCCCACCCCATCAGCTATATCACCGCCCACCCCAATTATCTTCTTCCAAAAGCTAATTATCCCTGGAGGCCCCAGCCCTGATGTTTGGTACATCATCACCTACACTCTACATCTGAGTGAGAAGCCACTGTGTCTTCCTCGTCTCCTAAATCCAGTCCAATTCCCAAAGATCCCTCCACTTTATCTTCTTTCTCTTCCAATCCTCTTCCTCTCCAACTGCGACTTCTGTGGTTTGGACCTCTGCATAACTTTCGCCTGGATTATTTCTACTGTCTTCCCGCTGATCGCCCTGCCTCCAGGCTCACACCACTCCAATCCATGCTCCGTACTGTCACTTGTGACCTATGTAAAGTTCAAATCCTTTCTTTACACTCTCCAATGCCTCCTTGGAGCATAAAAGCCATCTTATTTCTGACCATCAGTTTCCACAATTCAGTACATTGTTTCCTACCTCTGCCCTTTTGTTCACACTGCTCTCCAGACCAGAGTTTACCTGTGCTACTTTGCGGATTCAAGGGCCACCCTACTCGCAAACACCTGAGAGAACAAGATTCAGCTAAGATGCTCCCATCTTACGAAGCTTTTCCTGAGGTACACAGTAGGACTTCATTCTTTGTGTTCCCACTATACCCAACAGTCATCTCTCACAGCACCTATAACACTCCATTGCACTGACCTATTCAGACTTGTCTTGTTCCAACGGTTCTCAAAAGTAAACACACATTAGAATCATTTGAAAAGCACTGTAAAATACAGATGCCTGAACTCACATCCCACCAAACACACCAAACCAGAACCCCTAGGTTAGGGCTCAGGCACGTGCGTTGTGAAATCACTCCAAGGTGATTTATGTTTCCTGCTTCCCACCTCTTTCAGCAAAAACCCACCAACAAACGATAATCTGCTTAAGGAAAACAATTCCTCTTAAATATATCCAGCACTTCAAATTATTCCTGGCCACAGGTAAACAAACGTGGAATGACCGAATAATCAAATGAATGGTAATTCTTATGCGTTGCTATGAATTATAGTCACCAAAAATCACCCAGGCAGAAAATGAAACATAACACCAGTTTCTGGCCATTCCAGATATATTCCAAATACAAAATTTTTTATATATTACATGGGGGCGGGGGAGCCCGCAGGTGAAGAAATTACCTGAATCCCTGTTTCCTCTGAGAATCAAGAACTGAACGTTATCCTACACATCCAATCACTGAAACCAGGGATAAATACATCTGATTTTAGTTCAAGGTCCTCTATGGCTGTGAGCTAGACTCTGAATGGTACTTGCTGCTTTTTTAACAGTGAGAAAACTAATGCTGCCTTTTGCATAAGCTTTCTGTGTATATGTAAAGCACAACTATGGTATGAATTAAACTTAGGCAATACACAAAGAAACTGAATTATCCCTACTTCAAAATCTAATGTAACAAGTATTTTCTGCCCACCTTCAGGGGTAAGTCACTACTTCAGGTACTTGGGACACAAAGGTGAGGCCAAGTGGGTGCCCTCAGGAGACAGAGAGACAAACAAGGTGCGATACTCTGCAGCTAAAGCACACTGGCAACATCTATCCCATTCACACTGAACAGAATTAAGACCACCAAGTGTTTTATTTGTATTCCATCACAATCTTTACATTGCATTAATATTCTTATTTTATACATTTTTTTTTAATAACACTTTTAAGGCATCTTCTGGGTTTGAAGCAGCATTACCAAGTTTTCCTCTTCAAAAAACTGAAAAATGTGTGGCTTTAAAAAACTAAAAAGTGCCATGCAAGCAATTTAATCTATGATATTATACAGGAGTCTGAAATATTTTGTCCCTGGACCCAGCCAAGTCAGAAGAGATTCTGTTCTAAATTCTAGTCAAAAATTACACCGATAAAACTTCCTGGGTGCAGCCAGAGTCTGAGTGTTGTGGAAGGTGCTTTTTTTTTTTTTTTTCTTGTTGCAGCAGAAAAGCAAGAAGCAAACAGAGAAAATTAAATAATACAGCAAAGGTCTAAAAACTCCTCTCAGCCAGCATTTGCTATTCTTTTCCCCACTGAGACAGACAAACCTGGCACCAAGTTAAATCTAAAATGAACTTTATTTCTTTAAAATAAAAAAATTCTTCACCAACTACAATTCCAAGTCTCACTCCGGGGGGAAAAAAAATCCAGGCGGGGGAAGAAAAGATGAAGCATCATAGTGGGAAAATGATATCTGATTTTACAAGACAGTAAATCACAGAATTCACAAAGGCTAAAAGTTTTGTTTCTGACCATCGAGTACAAAAACTTGGCCAGATGAAAACATAATAATTCAAACCATTAAAAGTAAGTACTGTAGGCTTTTCTCTGAAGTGAAAATCTTTTGGCCTCATATGTGAAACTGTTCCTGGATGATGAAGTGTGTCCAAGCTTCCTAAGTATTTCATTAGCAAATCTATCAAAACATGCAATGTGAGCCACCCCGTCTTAATATATGCATTGCAATGAACACTGTTACGCAATAAAACAAGGCCATTTTTTTAAAACCCAAAGGCCCAATCGGATTATGTAAATTTGAATTAAATGAACACGTAAATCAGTCCAATATCTGAAAGGCCTGGCAAAATGCCAGCCAACATAGTCTTTGGTGCAGCAATATTAGAGATGCCATCCCGGAGGGAGACACGCTTTTGTATCCAGTGTCATCATATATCAAAATTAAAAGCTACAAACTAGTCATCCATATTACCTTGACTCTGCTGTGGACAAGAAACTATCAAATTCAGTTATACTTTGAGATCACTTTTTTAAAGCTTTTCCAATGTCCAGAAATACTATTATTCACTTTGCTACTGTGGCTCAATTATGAGCCATTCTTTGGTTTGGAGTCTGCAACAAAGTAAAAAACCAGATCTAATAAATGCTGTAATTTAACTACATAATTATACAGCACGTAGAAAATGACCTGGCTTGTGTTCTCAAATTACGGGCAAGAGTTTATTGTGGTGGTGTTTCCCTTTCACGATGAGAAAAAATTAACATTGAAAACAGATTGAGGATCTTAGGGCCCCCTACGGAACCTCACATTAGCATTTCCTACGTGGGTTTACATGGAAAAAACGGTGTCAGAATAACAAGAGTTTGTATAGCACTTTAGAAATTGGAGTTGCTGAGGAAAAAGCACGCTTGAATTGCTCAAACAAGTATCTCAGGGAGGAATTAGTGGTGATTGCTACTTTGTAGGCGTATTTCTATAAAGAAACCGAAAAATGTCTATGCTTCTCCTCACTTGCAAAGACCCAACACATGAAGCCTGGACTGCTGATTCTAAATATAATACTCTCTACAGAGGTGTGTTCAGATACTCCTAATAGCAAATACGACGGCCTTCATTTGGAATCCTCTACAGGGATTCTAAGACAAAAGGTAAGAGAACATCAAAAAATACAGAAGACTGCCAGACCTCAAAAAAGAAATACAACTGATTTAAATAAGCAAGATATAAAGAAGAAACAGGAAAAATTATAATATTGTATTATACTATATCTATTTTCTCATATTCCTAATATAGAGAATTTAATTCTTCTACAACTTCATTGATTGTGGCTCCTGTAACACCATATACACAGTGATGACAGAAATAACATGTTTTCACCCACTCTGCGAGACCTACTATGTTGAACAGAAAACATACCCTACAAGAAGTTGAAGAAGCATGGCCTTTTCCTAAAACCCAAAACCCATTGCCGTCGAGTCAATTCCGACTCATAGCAACCCTACAGGACAGAGTAGAACGGCCCCACAGAATTTCCAAGGAGCGCCTGGTGGATTCGAACTGCCAACCTTTTTGGTTAGTGGCCGAAGCATTTAACCACTATGCCACCAGGGTTTCCCGGCCTTTTCCTAGTACTCAATATACAGGGAACATGAAAATAAATAAAAATTTCCCACAAATATATTGAAACTACATTTCCAAACTCACAGTTGTTAAATATATTCCTCTCGATGTTCAGTGAAATATACAAATTGGATAAATAACGGGCCTAACGGCGAAGGTACCAAGGAATTGGAGATTACAAACCTCACAGTCTGCCTATGTGAGATCTCCTGATGACACCACTCACACGCTCACAAACATCTCACTAACTGCCTGAAACTGCTGTCAGGGAAATCCTCACCTTCTCATCTCTTGAGGAACACAATTCTGAAACTACTAAAACACCATAATCCTTTTAGAACCCCAGCAAAAGAAGCTAAAGTTTTTGCACACATGCTTGCTTTTAATCTACCATAAAGTGGCCATAATTAGGGATGGTAACAAAAATTTGAAGAAGTAAAATACCTTACAGTAAAGAAGGCAGGGTTTTGTCAGAGTGCTTTAACAGTAATGCCATGGTACCGCAGAGATCTGACGTTTTTAAAATCTCCTAGGCCCTTAGAATTTGTTTACTAGGTTATCAGAAAACCTTTTTTAGCGTCAGTTTGATCCACTCTGCTGGTAAGAAAGGCTCCCAGAGCCCTCTAAAGGTAGAGTTCATAGAAAACCAACAGGCTGTACCGCCACCTTTGTTACATGTATACATCAACGTTCAGCACCAGAGCGGTACCCTCTCAGGGGGATGCTAACAATGATTTTTCCCCTGATGTTCCCGTGCTGACATCCTCAAGCATAAAAATGTTATTAAGCACTAGTTTGCAAACTGAAGCTGATTCATTTGTTTCTACTCTTACCTAAATTTTAAAGACCATAATTTAAATTCTGAGAAGCACCTACAACATTTTTTGTTGTTGTTGTTAAGTGCCATCGAGTCGTTTCTGACTCACAGCAACCCTGCAGGACAGAGTACGATTGCCCCGTGGGGTTTCCAAGGAGCAGCTGGTGGATCTGAACTGCTGACCTTTTGGACAACATTCTAGCTGCACAACAATTAAAACAGATAACGAAAGAAGAAAATATTTCCCAAGCCGTGATTGCCGCTTTCTTTGTACCTGATTCACAGTGAACAGTCCCTGAAACTGTCAGTATAATTCAGACACCCTGAACTAAAGATGAACATCCCCTCATCTGCTCTTCATCTCACATCTTTTTCCCATCATTGTTTCCTGGGGTAAGTGCCAGCACAGATTGCCCAGAACGCCAGAAAAGATCCAAATACCGCTAACTTGAGTAGCTATGCTAGGAAACATCTGAAAAAGGGAACATACCAGAATTTGACCATACAGATAATGCTCCTGTTCACATTATTCTACGAAAACAAGAATAAAATGTCAACTACAAAGGTAAACATGACCTCTGTTAATAAAAGGGGTTTCCACCATCGGCCAGCAAGCAAGGGACAAAGACAATAGCAAAGAGCCCCCTGCAAAGTGTGCTTTCACAGTGTTGGCTCATCACAGTGCTTCCAGCACACCAAGTCCCACCTGCATCCTAGGTGGCTCAGCGTCCTCAGCTTCGACGCTATTACTTCAGTCACTCTTGAGCCTCGTTATCAGCAAGAACTGCTCCTCCTCTAAAACTCTACTCTCTCCCAGTGCTGCCCCAATCCTCTCAGTTCCTTCACTCCTTTGCTTCTCACCCAACTCACCCAGACCTCCTCTCCCTCCATTGCCCCACAGACTATCAATTGTCTCCCATCCTCACTTCCTTCTCAATTCCTCTGCAACCGCAGGGTCTATTAATGACTTTCTTGTCGATACTTTCCATTTCTTGCCCCCTGTCCTTCTGCTGCACATCCCGACAAAGCCCCAACCCTGAAGCAATCCACTTGACTGCCTTCTCTACTTGGACTGTGGGCAGCACTGTTAGAAACGGGAAAAAGTGAAATAAAAGAAGGCAGCACACCATGCAGGCTGGCCCTCCACTGCCCGGCAAGTTTTCTCATACGGTATACCGCTCTTTAGAACCCAGATTTCAATGGGATGAGGAGGGAATTAAAGGTGAATAGCGGAGGTAGGGAGTTTGTAAGCGTTTACACTATGTTCAGAGAAGCCTGGAGATAAGGGAAGGAAAAGGAGGGTATCAAGGAGTATAAGGAAAGAGGTTTGAGCACACTGAAGTTTAACAGGCTGGTGGCTAGGTTTAAGAGGAGACCAAGGATAACAAACATTCCTAAAAAGGCAAAAACAAATGAACAGGATCCACTGCTTCAAATTCTACAAAAATAATGGGTCTCTGCTTTAGTAACAAAGTTAAATGAAAAGCCCAACCCCACCCCCACCCCCCGCCAAGTATTTGTCTCCAGCATAATCTCGAGTTTAACTTCTTGCCCAGGCTGGAATCAGACGGCCCAGGTGTGAACCCCGTTTCCCCACTTCCTTGCTATGTGACCCTATTCAAGTTAGAAAAATTTTTCTGTGCCTCAGTTTCTTCCTCTGTAAGGTGGGAATAATCATAATACCCACATAATAGGTTTGTTATGACAATTAAAGGAGTTAATACATAGTATATACAAAGCATTTGGACTGGTACCTGGCAAATAATAAGGACTATATTAAATGCTAACTTTATTCTGGCTAAAATTTTTTAAATGCTATTGAGATGCTCTTGTGTTCAGCTATCAGTACAAGAAGTGTAATGCACTCCTCCATCCTCTTTATCACCAACCTAATTCCTATAGGTCTCAACCCTAGGGTCATCTTCTCTGAGAAGTCTTCCCTGACTCTTCCTCTCCCTCCTCCCCCCTGAACAACTGGGTTAATGGAGCCTCTTCTCTTCTTCCACAGCACACTGGTCTTACATCTTCATAGCATTTATCAGAGGGCATTATCATTTTCATGTGACCCAACCGTTTCCCACACTGGAATGGGAGTTCTTCCAGGACAGAAACTAACTCTTCTGATTAAAGTTCAGAAAGTTGTTAAACGTTAAAAAAAAAAAAAAAAACAGAGTCAGTGAAGTAATGTGTGCAAATCAGTATAACATGGTACTTGATGGGTATTAGAAACAAATGTTAAATAAAAGAATAAGTCAGTCAGTCTAGCCTTGGAGCCCTGAGGGCGCGGTGGTTAAGAGCCACGGCTCCTCACCGAAAGGTCAGCAGCTCGAGCCCACCAGCACTTCTTGGAAACCCTGCGGGGCAGTTCTACTGGAGCCTTAGATGACTGTTTCACGCAAGACAGCAAAACAATTTCACCCACTAAGTAATCTAACTTACTGTCTATGTATCACCCATAAAGGTGCTACAGTTAAACACTGCAGTTAAAAAAACCTAACGGCCTCCTAAGTTCAGTTCCTAAAGAGCACTATGCTCACAGGAATTACCACACAAAAATCTCTTGCAATTTTTTAATTCAGCATATGCACACATTACTCACACCAGTTTTTCAAAAGTTATACTGTTTAAGTTTTTCCAAAATAAAATAGTAAAATCTCTGGCTCTGTAAAGGAAGATACATAACTTCAACTACACAGTCCTTCCACAAACCAAAGGCCATTCCAATACCAGAAATGGAAACTTTTCCCTCACCTATGTTTTTTTTTTTTTTTTTATGATCAGTAACTGACTAGTGTTCATTGCTGTTTTCTCTCTCTGCAAACAACCTGAAAATAATTGAAGACGGTGAAATTTAACAGTCAAGTTTTGGACAGTTTGATTGTGTGGTATAAATATTGTATCTGTACATTTTGTTTACGCTAATTTTTTAAGCACATCCTTTCAAAGGTATGTATCTGAAATATGCATAAAACCCAAGCTATTTCTCCTTTTCTTTTCAAGTAAGTCATAAAGATATGTTTTACTTACAGTATTGACCAGCAACAGAATTCCTATCTAAAAGTTTACAATATGGTACAGCATGCATACTGAATCCTTATATTATGGACAGAATAACAGAATACCTAAAAAAATCCAATGTTCCAGCTACTAAGAAGATGAAGCCTAACAAGCACTACATGCCTCAAAACAGAAACTCAAGTAGGGATGTAATATTTTCCAAAATTTTGAAGCAATAAAAAACAAAAAAGGAGGAGATTTGGAACAGAAAAAAGTTGGGTAGAAAAAGAAAATCTGGGTAAAGATTAAAAACATGCACTACTTTAAAAGAGTTCTTTAATGAAGAACACTAAAGACACAAAATAATTATGAGCCTGAGAGACAAACCCTAGTGGCATAGTGGTTAAGTGCTACAGCTGCTAACCAAAGGGTCGGCAGTTTGAATCCGCCAGGCACTCCTTGGAAACTATGGGAGAGCTCTACTCTGTCCTATAGGGTCGCTATGAGTCGGAATCAACTCGACGGCACTGGGTTTGGTTTTTTTTGTTTTTAAGAGACTACATCAGCCTGAGACCAGAAGAGCTAGATGAAGCGCCAGATGGTGCCCGGCCATAACCGATGACTGCCGTGACAGGGAACTCTACAGAGAAACCCTGAGGGAGCAGAAGAGCAGTGGGATTCAGACCCCAAATTCTCATAAAAAGGCCAGACTTAATGGTCTGACTGGGACTGGAGGGACCCTGGAGGCCATGGACCGCAGACCTTCTGTTACCCCAGGGCAGGAACCATTCCCAAAGCCAACTCTTCAGACAGGGATTGGACTGGAATAGGGGATGGAAAATGACACTGGTGAAGAACAAGCTTCTTGGATCAAGTAAGTGGTCACATGAGACTATGTTGGCATGTCGTGTCTGGAGGGGAGATGAGATGGCAGAGGGGGCCAGAACCTACCCGAATGGATGTGAGGTGAGAAAGTGGAGGTGAAGTACTGTGCTATCTTCATCAGAGGGAGAACAATTAAGAGTGTATACCAAGGTGTATGTAAATTTTTGTATGAGAGACTGACCTGATTTCACAATAAAAATTAATTTAAAAAAATCCAAAGTCACTGTAAAATTTCAGGATACAGGAATTGAATCATGCATATAACCTCATTTACTTACAAAATTACATTTGGCATTAAACTTTAAAGGACCATTTGTTCAGTTAACAATTCACTTTTATTTTTATGACAACCAAAGTTATAAACTAATCGATTCTAAGAAATCTAGCAACACTTCATTATTACCAGCCTATGAGAAACAGACAAAAATCTGACAGAAGAAATTATCAAATAAAAGCAAAAAAGAAATAAAAGATATGTTCTTCCTGTCTTCCATATAATGCTAGCAGATACAGAAATCACTATATTTCTAATGGACCACATCTATCATGGCCTCCACCAGACCAAGTCCAGTACCACTAGATGGTGCCTGGCTACCACCACTGACTGCTCTGACAGGGATCACAATAGAGGGTCCCAGACAGAGCTGGAGAAAAATGTAGAACAAAATTTGAGCTCACAAAAAAAAAAAAAAAAAGACCAGACTTACTGGCCTGACAGAGACTGAAGAAACCCCGAGAATATGGCCCTCGGACACCCTTTCAGGTCAGTAATGAAGACACTCTTGAGGTTCACCATTCAGCCAAAGATTAGACAGGCCCATAAAACAAAACAAGACTAAAGGGGTACACCACCCCAGAAGCAAGGACTAGAAGGTAGGAGGTGACAGGAAAGCTGGTAATAGGGAACGCAGGGTCGAGAAGGAAGAGTGCCGACATGTCGCGGGGTTGTTAACCAATGTCATTAGTAAAACAATATTTATGCTAGCTCTTTAATGAGAAACTAGTTTGCTCTGTAAACCTTCATTTAAAGTACAATAAAAAATAAAATAATCATCATATAAAGAAATCACTAAATTTCTGTTTTTTAAAGGGCACGATATAGAAGTAACCCCCACATGTCTGTCAGTTTGTTGTACTGTGGGGGCTTCCGTGTTGCTGTGATGCTGGAAGCTATGCCACCAGTATTCAGATACCATCAGGGTCACCCATGGAGGATAGGTTTCAGCTGAGCTTCCAGACTGAGAAAGACTGGGAAGAAGGACCCGGCAGTCTACTTATGAAAAGCATTAGCCAGTGAAAACCTTATGAATAGCAGTGGAACACTGTCTGATATAGTGTTGGAAGATGAGCAACCCCAGGTTGGAAGGCACTCAAAAGATGACTGGGGAAGAGCTGCCTCCTCAAAGTAGAGTCCATCTTAATGACGTGGATGGAGTAAAGCTTTTGAGACCTTCATTTGCTGATGTGGCATGACTCAAAATGAGAAGAAACAACTGCAAACATCCATTAATAATCGGAACCTGGAATGTATGAAGTATGAATCTAGGGAAATTCGAAATCGTCGGAAATGAAATGGAACCCATAAACATCAATATCCTAGGCATTAGTGAGCTGAAATGGACTGGTATTGGCCATTTTGAATCGGACAATCATATAGTCTACTACGCTGGGAATGACAACTTGAAGAAGAATGGTGTTGCATTCATCGTCAAAAAGAACATTTCAAGGTCTATCCTGAAATACAACACAGTCAGGGTAATATCCATATGCCTACAAGGAAGACCAGTTAATAAAACTATTATTCAAATTTACGCACCAACCACTAGGGCTAAAGAGGAAGAAACAGATTCTTATCAGCTGCTGCGGTCTGAAATTGATCGAACACGCAATCAAGATGCATTGGTAATCACTGGCGATTGGAATGCGAAAGTTGGAAACAGAGAAGAAGGATCCGTAGTTGGAAAATATGGTCTTGGTGACAGAAACAATGCCGGAGATCAAATGATAGAATTTTGCAAGACGAACGACTTCTTCACTGCAAATACCTTCTTTCACCAGCATAAACAGCGACTATACAAACGGACCTCACCAGATGGAACACAAAGAAATCAAATTGACTACATCTGTGGAAAGAGACGATGGAAAAGCTCAGTATCAGTACAGGACAAGGCCAGGGGCCAACTGTGGAAGAGACCATCAATTGCTCATATACAAGTTCAAGCTGAAACTGAAGAAAATCAGAGCAAGTCCGTGAGAGCCAAAATATGACCTTGAGTAAATCCCACCTGAATTTAAAGACCATCTCAAGAATAGATTTGATGCATTGAACACTAGTGACTGAAGACCAGACGAGTTATGGAATGACATCAAGGACATCATCCATGAAGAAAGCAAGAGGTCATTGAAAAGACAGGACAGAAAGAAAAGACCAAGATGGATGTCAGAGGAGACTCTGAAACTTGGTCTCGGATGTCGAGCAGCTAAAGCAAAAGGAAGAACCGATGAAGTAAAAGAACTGAGTAAAAAATTTCAAAGGGCATCTCGAGAAGACAAAGTACTATAATGACACGTGCAAAGAGCTGGAGATGGAAAACCAAAAGGGAAGAACACGCTCAGCATTTCTCAAGCTGAAAGAACTGAAGAAAAAATTCAAGTCTCGAGTCGCAACAGTGAAGGATTCTATGGGGAAAATATGAAATGACGCAGGAAGCATCAAAAGAAGATGAAAGGAGTACACAAAGTCATTATACCAAAAAGATTTAGTTGATATTCAATCATTTCAAGAGGTGACATATGATCAGGAACCGATGGTACTGAAGGAAGAAGTGCAAGCTGCTCTGAAGGCACTGGCGAAAAACAAGGCTCCAGGAATTGATGGAATATCAACTGAGATGTTTCAACAAACAGATGCAGCGCTGGAGGTGCTCACTTGTCTTTGCCAAGAAATACGGAAGACAGTTTCCTGGCCAACTGACTGGAAGAGATCCGTATTTATGCCTATTCCCAAGAATGGTGATCCAACCAAATGTGGAAATTATAGAACAATATCATTAACATCACACGCAAGCAAAATTCAGGCCAGTTTTGGAAGAGGATGTGGAACCAGGGATATCATTGTTGATGTCAGATGGATCCTGGCTGAAAGCAGAGAATACCAGAAGGATGTTTACCTGTGTTTTGTTGACTATGCAAAGGCATTCGACTGTGTGGATCATAACAAATTATGGATAACATTGCGAAGAATGGGAATTCCAGAACACCTAATTGTGCTCAAGAGGAACCTTTACAAAGATCAAGAGGCAGTTGTTCGGACAAAACAAAGGGATACTGATTGGTTTAAAGCCAGGAAAGGTGTGCATCAGGGTTGTGTTCTTTCGCCATACCTATTCAATCTGTATGCTGAGCAAATAATCCAAGAAGCTGGACTATATGAAGAAGAATGGGGCATCAGGATTAGAGGAAGACTCATCAACAACCTGCATTATGCAGATGACACAACCCTGCTTCCTTAAAGTGAAAAGGACTTGAAGCACTTACTAATGAAGATCAAAGACCACAGCCTTCAGTATGGATTGCACCTCAACATAAAGAAAACAAAAATCCTCACAACTGGACCAACGAGCAACATCATCATGATAAACAGAGAAAAGACTGAAGAAGTCAAGGATTTCATTTTACCTGGATCCACAATCAACACCCATGGAAACAGCAGTCAAGAAATCAAAAGACACATTGCATTGGGTAAATCTGCTTCAAAGGACCTCTTTAAAATGTTGAAGAGCAAAGATGTCACCCTGAAGACTAAAGGTGCACCTGACCCAAGCCATGGTATTCTCAATCACATCATATGCATGTGAAAGCTGGACAATGAATAAGGAAGACTGAAGAAGAATTGACGCCTTTGAATTGTGGTGTTGGCAAAGAATATTGAATATACCATGGACTGCCAAAAGAACGAACAAATCTGTCTTGGAAGAAGTACAACCAGAATGCTCCTTAGAAGCAAGGACGGCGAGACTGCATCTTACATACTTTGGACATGTTGTCAGGAGGGATCAGTCCCTGGAGAAGGACATCATGCTTGGCAGAGTACAGGGTCAGCAGAAAAGAAAAAGACCCTCAATGAGGTGGATTGACACAGTGGCTGCAACAATAAGCTCAAGCATAATGACGACTGTTAAGGATGGCTCAGGACCGGACAGTGTTTTGTTCTGTTGTGCACAGGGTCACTAAGAGTCGGAACCGACTCGACTGCACCTAACAACAACATAGAGAAGTAAACACATTTTATTGAAAACCTAATACCCAGAGTCGTCTTAACTGGGAGTCTTCGGGTTAAGTAACTCACTTCCTCTTTAAAGTTCTGAGGAGAGCCCCAGGACTTTCGAATCTCTTTCAGATCTATGAATTACACACATTGTCTTCTTTTTTTTTTTACTCTTTATTACATAAATCTGAGGATTCTGCTTTCTTCTCCCTCAACTCTTCTAATTAGAGAGACACCACAAGGAAATGGTTATAAGTGCAAGTCACGAAAATCAAACTCTTGAGTCTGTACCCTGACTCTACCACTTAGCTACTGAGTGGTGATCTCAGACAGGTTCCTGAAGCTCTCCACGCCTGTTTCCTCATCTATGAAACAGAAGCAATAAAAGTACCTACCCTCATTAGGTTGCTGTGAAGATTAAAAGAGAAAGTGCTTAGCACAGTCCTGGCACACAGTAAGATACCAAATTAAGGCTAGCTAGTATTATTTTTTTTTTTAGTATTATAGCTTCAATTTGATACTTTTTAAAAAATCTGACTGTTCCTTCCATCAAGTAGATACATAATAGCTTACTTAACTATTTCATTCATGTTGTTTCCAAATTTTACCTTTTTCAATGAAGAGGAGATGAACATCTGTGTGGATAAACCTTTTTTCCAAATTTAGGGAATTTCCTTAGAATGCGTTCAAGAAGATAAATCACTAGATCAGAAGATATGAATGCTTAAAAGCTTTACAGAGCCCTGATGGTGCAGTGGTTAAGAGCTAAGGCTGCTAACCAAACAAAAGGTTGGCAGTTCGAATCCACCAGGCGCTCTTTGGATACACTATGTGGCAGTTCTACTCCGTCCTATAAGGTTGCTATGAGTCAGAACTGACTCGACGGCACCAAACAACAGCAGTTCGACGGCACCAAACAACAGCAGCAAAAGGCTTTACAGAAAGGTTGTATAGATTTACCCTTCCACCAACAGATATTAGAATGACCAGCTCATTGCACCTGTCAGTCAACACAATAAATCATTTCATTTCTTTTAAGTAAAAACGTTTCTTAATGTTACTTTTAAGTTACATTTCTTTGATTACTTGTGAAGCTGAGAATATTTTCAGTTTATTAAAGACTTTATAAGAACAGCCTCATTCAATAAAGATCTCTTTTTAAAAAGCAAAGACCATAGAAGACTAAAACAGAAATCAGGAAAGGGAACATAAAAAACGATTAAAACAAGCAAAAATCGAGAATGTAAATGTGTAATATAATCTACAACCTATTGCCGTTCAGTCTATTCTATCTTATAGCAACTCTACAGGACAGAGCAGAAATGCCCTGCAGGGTTTCCAAGGCTGTAAATCTTTACGAAAGCAGACTGCCACATCTGTCTCCGGTAGGGCAACTGGTGGGTTTAAACTGCAGACCTTTCAGTTAGCAGCCGAGCTCTTAACTACTGTGCCACCAGGGCTCCTTAATGTAATCTACAAGTTACTGAATAAAGCATAAACTTGGCACTAGTGCTCCTCTAAAGCCAAAAAAAAAAAAAGGTTTTTTCTGAAGTTTGCTTTGGGCTGGGGATGGGGGGAGAACCAGCAGTATTTCAATTACTCAGGAAAAGCAAAACTCTTCCCAGGTATTTAGAATCTAAAAGAAATTACTTAGATAGGTCTTCGTTAAAAGTGATTTAGGAACAACATTCTCAACAATACCCAACAATAACCCTGATAAAAGAGCTCATTTGCTGCAATTGTATTTCCTACCCTAAATTTGAAAAATAATTCACTGAACGTAATTTTGGCACATGAAACTCAGTATTAGAGTCATTTCCTGAATTACCACTATACTCCTATCTGCAATTTCTGCTTCTTCTAATCCTTCATTTTTATCTTGACAAATTTCTAGTACTGACAACTTGGCGAAATTCAGAAGAGCTGATCCACGATTTCTCAAATTCCTTTATTCCTTTATGTATTTGTAAAGAACAGATCTATTTCATAAGCTCTAGAAAAGATACATGAACTAGGTAATAAGCCAAAGAGAACCAGGCAAAGAAGCTGTCTGTCCAATGCCACAGCAGAGTTAGATTAGCAGTGTCACCAGAGGACCCTGTGAACCAAATAACTGATTAGGATGTAAATTATGAAACCTTTGAAGTACCTGTCAACACCAAATGCCGAGATCTTTCCTATTTCTAATGCTGCTAAATGCAGTATCATGCCTATTATCATATTTTTGTATGTGAATCTTGGATATAACAAAATGGCTTAGCCAACAGCAGCATTTTTCTCAATCACCTTGCTTGTTTTTATACTTGTAAGCAGAAATAAACTTAGCATCTCAAAAAGTATTATTTTGTCTGGCCATTTAGAAAAGAATGGGTATAAAAATACAGCTTCTTGTTCAGCAGTTTTTAGAAATTATCTGGATCATATAATGGTCTTTAGCCATTCTGGAATTTATTACCTGACACATTTTAACAACCATTCTAAAAACTATTAACCCAAATCACTTTACTTTTTAAAGTTGAGTTCTAGAGTTTCCTAGAGGGCAACACACACAAAAAGATTCCTACCACCCCCAAAAAACTTTTGTTTGTTTCCGCAAGTGTATACTCCTATTCTTCTCTCCCAGATCTCACCTCTCCAAATTACAGGCATTAAGGCTAGAGAGTAAACCCTGGTGGTGTAGTGGTTAGGTGCTACGGCTCCTAACCAAGAGGTTGGCAGTTCAAATCCGCCAGGCGCTCCTTGGAAACTCTATCAGGCAGTTCTATCCTGTCCTATAGGGTTGCTATGAGTCGGAATCGACTTGACGGCAGCGGGTTTGGTTTTTTGGGGTAAGGCTAGAGAAAATTTGGGCACAGGGACCTGTGATCAAGAGCTGATAAACCTATTTCAAATTTAGAATGCCTGAATAAACAACTTCTGCAAAATTAATAAACTTACTAATTTTTTTATTCATGAAAGAATAGGTTGCATATGAGAGAAAAAAAGGTAACAGGAAGAAACAGAGGAGGGATGGCAGAAAAGACATTAAGACACATCATATACTTATTTCCAAACTTTTGCCTCACATCATTACTTATCACAGATTTGGCCATTCATTCTCTTCGCACTCCAGGACAGGCCAACTAAAGAATTCTGGAGCTAGATAAAACCTTCTTCATCATTAAGTCCATGGCTCCATTTTACAGATGAAGAAATTTTAGCCCCAAGATATTAAGAACAGAGAAGTAACTAGTACTAAAATTTGTAGTGGGACCTACTCAAAAGTTGCACAAAAAAACCAAGCATTCTGGCTTCTCATATCCTACACTGTAATGCAAATATTACTTAGATGCTATTCTCCCATCTCTCAATCGATCAAATCACCCAAGTATCTATCTGATGTCAATGTACTCTTTCTTCCCACTAATGACATGGCAATTCAATGACTACGACACAAAATTGTGCTTCACATTCTCACACACCTATGATACACTTCAGAGATATTTTAGTTCTTCTAACATTTGATATTCTTCCTGTCCTGTTTGTGCTACTTACTAAAAGACACTGCCAGAAGACAGCTATGTGATGTGTAAAATTAAGATCCTTCTCTTCAGAAAATGAAGTCCAATCAAAAGAGAAGGCTTTCCATCCCCACATACAGGCTTTCAGGCCCAAGATCTCACTCTGGAAAACAATGTTTTAAAGAAGGTACTATCTCCCCGCATATCCCACCAACTTAAAAACACTTTTATTAGATCAGCAGTTCTCTAACTCTTTGGTCCCAGGATCCTTTTACAGTTTTAAAAATTACTGAAACCCTGTGGCAGGCAGATTTCTAAGATGGCCCCAAATGATCCCTGATTCCTGGTACTCATGCCCTTTGTGTAAATAATGCTCTCCCCCTAGAGTGTGAGCTGGACCAAGTGACTTGTTTCTAACAAACAGAATATAGCAAAAGGAATGAGATGTTGTGGCGTGACTTCCACCTTGCTGATACTCCTTTCTTGCTCATATGCTCTCTCTCTCTGCCTCTTCTCACATGCTTGCTCTGATAAAGAAAGCTGGAGAGGCCCACACAACAAGGAACTGAGGGAGGCACTCAGTCCAGCTGCCAGTAAGGAACTGAATCCAGCCAAGGACCATGTAAGTAAGCTTGGAAGCATATCCTTCCCCAGTTGAGTCTTCAGATGAGACCAACGCCCCGGTAACACCTTGACTGCAGCCTTTTGAGTGGCTGAAGCAGAAGAGTCAGTGAAGTCATGCCCAAATTCCTGACCCCAAAAATTCTCTCCCTCTTCCTTTACACGCTATCCTTTAACCTAAGAAGTGTTCCTAATTCCAAAGCTCCAGAGCCTATTTTCTCACCCTGCCCCAGCTCTCCAACTTGGCAAGCCTAATTCAGGTAGGACCTATTGCTAGCGCAGGTGTCTGGTGCTCAGGATTCTCAGGCCCAGGATGAGAAGGAGTCTTGCAACATGATTTAGAACATAAGCAGACACAGGGAGACTATACTCTGGGTCAGTTATGGAGGGTGGATACAAATAAGAGGGCAAAAGAACAAATGGTTCAATGGAATGGGTATTAAGACCTGTGTCTTTTACTATGCCTACGTTGTGGTAGTGGTCATGATGCTAATTACATGGGACCTGTTATAATGAAGACTGTCGATCCTGAAACTAATTCAAGAAAACGGTTCAATAAATATTTATTCAATATCTACTCTGAGCTAAATACTAAATTAAAATGAGTAAAACTCAGCTTCTTTGCTCAAGAAGCTCAAAATTTAATGATTATCTGATACTAGAGAACTTAAGAGGAAAATTAAACAAAATCTAGTGTGCCACACAATAAAAATCACAATGCAGCATTAAACACAGTACTGATTTTGTTGTTTTATTTGCTATCAATAAACTTATTTAGTCTTACATAGTTTACTGCTTATCTATTCACGTTTTAAAATTAAAGGAGCCTTTCTAAGTATGGATAATGACCTGCTCCATATGTTTATAAATTTGTATGACACATTAAAAGTTTTAGTGCCTGTTTATACTTTTTAGTTTTTTATTACAAGGACTTCAAGTCAACAAAAGGTTTGAAAATAATAAGGAACAGCTTATGTAAATTAACTGTGTTCTGTGTTCCAAGCAATGTGCTCAGCAATTTATATACATACATCATCTCATTTAATCCTAAAAACAGCCATGTGAGGAAGGATTTCTACAAATAACTTCTCAGGTTCCAGGTTTTCTTAAGTGCTTTAAAATCATGCCTGACACAGAGTAGGCACTGAAATATTTGATGAAGGAAGGAAGTTACTAGTCACGTATTCAAACATCAATCTGACAGACTCCTAGGTCAGTATCCTTAATTACCATACAATAAGGCCCAATTTAAAATATATATGGGAGTAGAAGATGATGAACATAAAGTTATACACCCACTCCTCACTTATTGACATCGTTAGTTTCCAAAGACCAGGTTGTTATGCAAAAATAAGTGTTATTCGAAAAAGGACGACGACCACATCAGATCACAAAACGGAGAGTGGATACATCACTATGTAACTGCCAAACCACTGAGATTCATGGCCCAGCCAAGGTGATACACAACCTTAACCATCACAGCCAGGGTCACTCCTGCTTTGCACCTTGGCATCCATTATTGCCAGACATGCGTCATTAATGCACAAAAAATTGTTGGATAGTTGGTTTTCTACTATTGTCGTACATGTGAAATGTCAGATAATGAGACAGTCGGTAAGTGAGGAGTAGGTGCAAGTAGCAATGTCTTAAATAAGAGACAAAGTTCAAGTGAGCCAAGTGAAGATAAAATTCATTTAAGGAGACTAAGGAATAAGAATGGATTGTGTTTATGTGCATGTGTGCGTGTATATGTCTGTGTGCGTTATGTGCATGTGTTTGTATACATCTGTGTGCGTGTATACACCTGTGTGCGCGTATATGTATGTGTGCGTGTACGTGCGCATGTGCGTGCATGTTTGTGCGCGTGTGCGTGTCTGTGCACGTGTGCGTGTCTGTGTGTGTCTGTGTGCGTGTGCATCTGTGTGCGTCTGTGTGCGTGTGTGTGCGTGTCTGTGTGCCTGTGTGCGTCTGTGTGCGTGTGCGTGTCTGTGTGCGTGTGTGCATATACATCTGTGTGCATGTATACACCTGTGTGCGCATATATGTGTGCGTGTACGTGCGTGTGCCTATGTCTGTGCTGTATGTATGTCTGTGCGCGTGCGTGTCTGTGCGCGTGTGCATGTGCACGTGTGCGTGTCTGTGTGTGTGTGCATGTCTGTGTGCATGTCTGTGTGCGTGTGCGTGTCCATGTGCATGTGTGTATACATCTGTGTGCGTGTATACACGTGTGTGCGTATATGTGTGTACGTGCGTGTGTGCGTGCATGTCTGTGCATGTATGTGTGCGTGCATGTCTGCGTGTATGTGTGCGTGTATGTCTGTGTGCGTGCATGTGTGCGTGCATACGCCTGTGTGCGTGCATACGCCTGTGTGGGTGTATACGTCTGTGTGCGTGTGCGTGCATGTGTGCATGCATACATGTGTGTGCATGTATACGTCTGTGTGCACGTGTACGTCTGTGTGCGTGTGCGTACATGTGTGTGTGCATGTGTGCGTGTATGTGTGCGTGCATGTGTGTGTATACATGTGCGTGTATGTGCATGTGTGCACCCGTGTGTATATATGTATAAAAATTGTCAAGACGATTCTGATTCACAGCAACCCCAGAGTTTCCAAGGCTGTAAATCTCTACTCTTCCGTGGAGCCACTGGTGGTTTTGAGCTGCCGACCTTTCAGCTGGCAATCGATTACTTTAACCATTGCATCACCAGGGCTCCTGTTTATTTATGTATATATACACACACACACACACGTTTATGTACATATATATATACATATGTTTGTATTTTTGCCTATACATATAGCAGATATATTTATCCTATGTAAAAACAGACATCATAAATACTATATCTGAAGTATCATTTCATAGCACAGCATCTAGCACAAACTCCTGAAGGTTTTTCATTCATTTTTATTTTACTAGTAAAAACAAGTAACAATTCCCAAAATGAAAAGTTGTGTTCATATTAAGTAGGCCAAGCTGTGGCTCCTAGTTAGGGTAAATTTTACACAAAAGGTAAGTAAATAAAGTTAAGATCTCTCATCTATCTCAGGACAGAATTTTATTATTCTACAGCCGAATCATCCCGTGAGATGTGCTCAAACATCATGAGAACGGTCATCATCATGAGAAAGCTGGTCTCAGAAAAGAAAGATTCTGTGATTTGGGCTTCTTATACCATTAACTTTTCATCTGTTTTTCAAGTATCAGCTTTAACAGCTTTTCAGAATCATCAAGGGCAAGCTGCTCTTCTGTGAAGTTTATAACAGAAAATTGGTGCACATGCACGCACACACGCGCACTCACATGCACGCGCGCACACACACTTTCCAAAAGTATCCACTTTCTCTTGGGTCTCTATTACTGCTCACAGTGATGAATGTTTCATTCATGGCATTTATTCTGACAGTCACTAAAAAGGCTGAGAGGCTCAGAATTGATACCTCAACTCAGAAAAGAAATATTAACACTGGTGCTTCTTACTTCATCCATGATTAAGTCCACAATACTCTATGAAAGTGCAAAGGAGTGAGCAGCCCTTTCCGTACATGCATTAATTACCTCTAAAAATATTTGCCCACCCAATAGATAACTTAGGTTCCAAAATTTTGGGGGGGGAAAAAAACAATTGGCAATAACAAAGAATTTCTGCTATAAATATCTTTCCTAACCAATCTAATATGAAAGTTTTAAAATAAAGTTAGCATGAAAACCAAATAAATAGCCTTAAATTATTTTAACCTAATTCTACCACTTTCTAGTTATATTAACTTTGGTAAAATCACTTAACTTTCCTGTGCCTCAGTTTTCACATCTGCAAAATGGGAGTTAACACCAATGTCTACAAGATGATGTTGATATGAGGATTAAATGAGAAGATAATCCATGAAAAATATTAGAAGAGTGCCTGGCATACTTTAAGGATTCAACAGATGTTACTACAGCTAGCATTATTAAACAATCAAGTACATGGGCTAAAAACAAACTTGACAACTTATATTTTATATTACCAGAACCCTTCCACCTTAAGCTAATACTGCTGAGGTTGTATGGTAAATAATTTAATTTCACAGCTCAAGCAGCAAACCTTGCTGCCAACTTACTTATCCCCAGCAAATTCTGCTTTCAAATCTTTGTAACAGATGCTGTAAGCCATTTGGAGGCATGCCTGTCAGAAGACAAATGGGTTGTAACGGAAGACACAGTTCCGTTAAGGCCACTGCTTTACAGTGGCCAACAAGCGGCGGGTAAGTAAAACAGGAGCGAAGGAGGAGAGCTGGTGAACTGCTACCTCCAAGGGCGAGAAATCTGGGGGACAATTTCATTGCAGGGGAAACCCTGGTGGCGTAGTGGTTAAGTGCTAGGGCTGCTAACCTAAAGGTTGGCAGTTCAAATCCACCAGGCACTCCCTGGAAACTCTACAGGGCAGTTCTACTCTGTCCTACAGGGTCACGATCAGTCGAGATCGACTTGACAGGAACTGGCTTTTTTACTGGTTTTCACTGCAGAACAAGGAGTAGGAATTCCCAACTTAAAAGTTCAGAGGTTTAGTTCTAAATCAGAATATACATTCTTACTCTCATATAAAGTTACTCAAACCAAAAAAAAACCAAACCAAACCCAGTGCTGTCGAGTCGAATCCAACTCACGGTGACCCTATCGAACAGAAAAAGTACCTGTAAGAATACCTCTAAAATTACTGCCAGCATTCCTTTCAACGCAATTCTTTTCCCCAACATTTTAATTTACTCACAATGCCACCAAAAGCATATATTTTCCAATTTCTTCATCCTTTCACTTTTTACCTTTCTTTCTTGCAGGGGAGTCTACCTTTATAGCATGGCCTCCTAACCTGGGTTCATATGTTTGTAGTCCTCCATCTACGTCAACTGCCTAGTCATACACACTGGAGTGTTTCTCATTTATTACTGATTTCTAAGAGCACTTGATCTATTAAGAAAAAAAACTCTTAGTCTCGCATATAGGCTACAGATATTTTCTCCCATACATTTGGTGGCAATTTTACCTGTACCGTTTTTAGCAGGTAGGGTCTTAAATATTTTACCTAGTAAAATCTATCCATGGCATCTTTTATGGCACGTGAGTTTAGTGTCATCTCAAAAACCAACTCCAGTCCTAACGCTAAGAACAATCTCCCTACTTTTCCGAGTTTTTCTTTTAACATTCAAATCTTTCATCTCTACAGACTTCACTTTTACATATGTTTATGTATAAAATATGACCCTGACATAGATTTTTTTTTTTTTCATATGGACGGCCAATCGTCCTAACACCACCTGGTTCTCCTACCTAATGTCAATTTCAATCATTGCGGGCTCCTAAACTCTGTTTTAATGCTGACAGAAAACTTTCATCTACATTAAGGTGATCACTTTTCAAAGTATATTGTTCAAGGGGCTATGCAGTCTGCTTTTCGCATTCCCAGCACCTGCCAGAATGAAAATAAAAGGGAAGGTGGGCGGGGCAGCAGGTTTGACTTTAATGCCCAAACACAGCCATTAAACCAGCAGAGCAGTTTACCCTGTGCGTGCACACCTGTGGCAGGAACAAAAATTACCACTTAAATGGTTGCCTATGAACAGCACTTTTAGATGCTCTGGGGAAGCTGTAAAAACTACACAAGATTAGCTTCGTATTTATTATCACTGGGAAGTAACTACTAGCATGGCAAACTACAACACAGGGAATTAAGACTCACAAATAATCCAAATATCTAATTTCAAACTTATCCCCTTACGTAAAAACACCTTTTCTGTAGACCATTTAACCTAGTGTTATTTCTCTGTCAGTGGCAAATACTGTCTTTAGAGGAGAGTGTGACTGATGAAAAATAGGAAAGTGAAGCCTAGAGAACAAAAATATTCAGGATATGCCCAATACTGTTCTGGGGAAAGTACACTCCAGCTAGCACGGCAAGTAGGTTCTGACCATTAACACAATTAATCAATTTTCTTGGCCTTGATGCTATGCTCCCTAAGCAACTCCTCAGCCTGTGATTTGGCTTCTCCTAAAGCAAGATAATTGTACTGCTGACTAAGAATTCTAATCCACTTTGCAATTTATTTCTTCTAACAGGTTAACACAAACAGGCATCCTGTTTCTATTTCTGTCTCCTGTGTATTTGGTTAGCAAGAGTTCGTTCCCGTGAACTCAATTACCTGCAAGGATACTGAGGAAATCGAGTTTCTGAGAACCAGGATACTCAGTGAGGCTGCCAACGTAATATCACCCTCTCAGATGCTGCCGAAGTAGCCAACTCATCTCCCTGAACAATATGACCATCTTATCTCTCTACCTTCCGTCATAAACACCCACAAATATAATTTCAAACCCTGCGCGGTCCAATATTTATTCTGAAAAATACCCGATAAGAAGAAAACAAAGTTCCTATCTTCATGGAGCTTATAATTTACGAAAAGTTCAAAGAATGTTTATAGAAGATTGCCTAGATAGGCAGTCTCTCCAACCTTCCAGTTATTTCAGAATCTTTTCCCTTTTTAAGCCAGACTCTTATTTTGAATTGTTCTCACCCAATGTCCTCACCTCCCCACCACGTAACTGTCCTTACTGAAGGTACTCCAGCACCTTGTTTCACCTACAGGGAGGGGCACTCTGAAATTTGCCAGAGGCCACTAATATTCCATTACATGAACCCGTATTTATGAAGGTTTTGAGGATTAACTTCCTTCCGATTTTAGTATCACAAATTGTACTTCTCTTAAAAAAAAAAAAATCTTTTTTTGGATTGCTTTCAAATTTTACAGGCATAAATTAAGCAGGTTTCCTGTTTTGTGCCAGCTACTCGAAATTTAGAAATATCTGTGCCCCGATGGGAAACCCTGGTGGTGTAGGGGTTAAGTGCTTCAGCTGCTAGCCAAAGGGGTGGCATTTCGAATCCACCAGGCGTTCCCTGGAAAGTCTACGGGGCAGTTCTACTCTGTCCTATAGGGTCACGATGAGTCGGAAACGACTCGACAACACTGGGTTTGGTTTTCTGGGTTTGGTACCCCAATGGAAGAAAATATTAAATTTTTATATTAGGCCTTTTATTTTACACTTTTATTTTTGCATTTCTTGCTATACCGTATGGATCTTTGTAAACTAAAATAACCAAACCCACTACCGTCAAGTCAATTCTGACTGATAGGGACCCTACAGGACAAAGCAGAACTGCCCCATAGGGTTTCTAAGGCTGTAAATCTTTACGGAAGCAGATTGCAACCTCTTTCTCCCACAGAGCAGCTGGTGGATTTGAACTGCCATCCTTCTGATTAGAAGCCTGGTGCTTAATCACTGTGCCACCAAGGTTCCTTATGGATCTATAAACCATCTTTTTTTGTGAGAAAAATAAAATGAAATGAAACAAATAAATAAATGGATAAAGTATGCACTAATGCTTCCCGGAGTGCATCATAAGAAAAGGTTTAAAAAAACAATTTAAGGGGTCAGGAATAAAATGTCACAAGAGAAGGAAGGTTTTAAGAATACAGTATATAGATTTTTTTTTTTTCCTAAATCAACTCCCAATTAACTGGGGAAACAGGAAAAAGGGAATTAGGAAAGAAAGGAAGCAGAAGGGGGAAGAAAGATCAGAGAATATCCAAAATATTTTTTTTTTTACTTACAGAAATCAGGCATAAAATAGACAAAATGACTTTGTGTAAACTTATTTGGTTACAATTATAAATAATGTTTAGAAACATTTATTATTCCATCGGCATCATTCAAAATGGTAAAAATAATATACTCACAGCTAATAAAGAAAACACAAAATTGCATGACAAAAATGGCCACGAAGTACTACATAGAAAAACAAAAACAGTTATGATAATGTGTTTCTTATCTGAGCTCTCCCTTTTTCCTACAATATTAGGGAAGAAACCTAAGCATGTAACAACCTGAGTCTACTGGTCTCCCAGCTTTTTTAACAACCTAGCCAACTGTCCAGGCAGGTGTTTAAACTCTACAATGTGCGTGATGGTGTTCTTGCAGGCCTCTCTCCCTTAAGGTCTCTGTCATCTCTCCTCACCACCAAGGGACTTCACAATGCTGTCGCTGCTGTGTGTCAACCCTGGTTCACACAAACCACTTTCGAGCCAACCCCATTCAAAGTTAAATTACCCTCCTCCTCACTGTCAGCTGCCTTAAATTCCTTGTCCTCCACACCTCAGAGAACCCCAAGCTTACTGGGAGGTTAGACACCAGTTCAATCCAGCACTGAAAAGATTTCAGGAGGAGATTTGTCAGTTCTAAGTCCACAGGTAGTAAATAAACTCCTAGAGTTTGCCAAAACTGCGTTATGTTTCCATTCTTCCTTTATTCCTCCCTCCCAAACTCTTGCTTAAGAAAATAAAACGTAGTGAGAAGAGACAGAGTAAAAAAATTGTGCTCTACTAGAAGCAGCACATTTTGTGCAAGGAGAGGGTTATGGCTCTCCAACACCACAGTGCACAGCTGACCAGTCCCTGCCCAGCCTCTGCAACCATCCCCTCCCAATGGATGAACAACTAAGAGATGACTGCACATAAAGCCCTATCAAGGGGGCAGACAAAATGTACTGTTTACTGATTACCATGCAGGGGTCAAGAGGGAGGACTTCGAATATGGATATGTTTTGCTGATCATTTTTTATACTTTCAAAAATGCACTACTTGTTTTAAACTGTGGTTAACCTACACATCAGTTTGTCCCACACAGCACCTCTGCTATGTGGAAGGAAATGAGACTATAGACCCAGTGTAAGAAGAGCCAATGCCTAACAGCCACAGGGGAGAGAACTCTGGCACATGGGATATGCCATAAAGGCAAGGGCGTGTCTGTGAAATCACAAACTCAGGACATAGCACAGTGACTTACAAATTGTAGGCATTCAATATTTACTATGAATAAACTTGTTAAATGAAAGATTATTCTGTAAAGTACTACAAAGAGGCTAAATAGTATGCTCGCTGGCACACAGGCAGTAAAGTAGTAAAGCTGGGATTCCAACCGAGGTCTGACTCCAGGGCCTGAGCTCTTTTCACTTCGTATGCGCTTCCTATGGGAAGACCTAAGTCCCAAGAATCTCTGAGTACTCAAAGCCACAGGCTAAACGTTCTGTATCTTCCTGGAACGTAAAATTTACTCAAAGTTAAATGATTTAACATCTTTTTATACAAAATAAACATATACTATAAAATAGAATATAGAATTCATAATAATTTAAAATTATATCCGTCAAAAAAAAATTTTTTTTTTTTTTTTTCATTTTTGTGATAGCCCCAGGCTCTCCTAAGAATACAAAATTACTCTCCTCTGCCACCAAAGGTACACAGATGGAAGAAAATCTGACAATCAATAAGTCATTCAATAAATACACGCTGAGCACCAAAAACCTAGCAAGCAGCATGTTAAATGTGAGGGATAAAGTAACGTCCCTGACCTCATAGGGCTTAAGGTCTTCTGAAAAGGAGAAACAAGTTAACCAGTAATTAAAAGTGCCAAGGTACAAACACAGCATCCCCAGAATCAGAGGAAAGGCATCTACCTCCGAGCTTATGTTGGGGGGATTTGGAGAAGGCAGTGGGGAATGTTTTAAGAGTTCTAAGGGGAGGTGACAGATTCTACCCCCATCTCTAAGCTGCTTCTCAAAAGAGGTACTGGAATTAATTAGATGGGGGGGGGGAGGAGAAAAGATGTCCTAAACTTTCAGGAAAACTACAAGTATTTTGAAATGGCCAGAACCAGCGCAATACAAAAATCCATTGCTGTGGAGTCGATTCCAACTCACAGCAACCCTACAGGACAGAGAAAACCTGCCCCATAGGGTTTCCAAGGCTGTAAATCTTTCTGGAAGCTGACTGCCGCATCTTTCTCCTGGGGAGCAGCTGGTGAGTTCAAACCACCAACCTTTTGGTGCAATACAACAACGGTTTTTAAAAAATCACTGTTTTGCATTTGAAAATGACACAGAAAGATAATAAAAATGTAATACAATGTTCAATTTCAATAGAAAAAATATGAAAATTAAAACAATGAGATTTTTTCACCTATCGACCTAGCGAAAAATAAGGACTGATGATTAACGGTGCTGGAGAAACTGGACAGAAACAGATGCTTTAAAGCCTGCAGATAAAAACGTAAACTGGTATCTCTCTCAAGGGAAACCTGACAACATGTACGAAAATTGTAAATGTGTATATTCTTTAATTCTACAATCCCATTCCTAATCTATCCTTTAAAAAATAGAACATACATTGAAACGGATCAAGTAAACAAATTGGTCTATCAAGACAAAACGTTATGCAGCCATTTGACAAGATGAGGTGGATCTTTATGTAAGAATACGGAAGGATATTTATGAAAAATGGTTAAGTTAAAGAAGCGAGGTTGTATTACAGCATGTACACAATGATTCCTTATTTTTTAATTATTCACGAGGGGCGTGCACATCCAGAGTGTTGCATGTGCATGTTGTATGTGCCTTGTGCACCGCTGGGCAGGTGTATCTGCATATACACAGGAGTCCATCCCAGGAAACGAGCTCGCTAACTGAACCAACATCAAAATGGTCATTTCAGCAGAACATAACTATTACGGTGTGATCCCAGCAGCAGGAGCTGACAAGGACTCTGCCACTCTAGTCCAATCCCCTGATATAATTTTCCCAGCAATACTCATAAAATTATTAATTCATCTTCTCAGGCTACAGTGATGTTTAAGCTGTCATGTTCTCATAACATCAAAGGATTTTCACCAATTCCTGTCTGACTAACAGTGATTGGCACATGAGGGCACACATATTACCATGTGCCAGAACAGCATTCTCCTTGGCAACAGAGCACGAGGAGGGAGGGCTACATCAGCAATGTAGTATAAAGGAAAATATTTCTGAGACAAACAGCGTAACAACTGAACAGGGTGGTGCACAGCATGATTAAAGGGAGTGTGTATCAATAAATACAGAGCCACAAGAAATCTAGAAGAACATACATAGTGCGTTTACCAACGGTACGCCCCATTCCTTCCTACTCATCTCCCACCTGCTTTCATACGTTCACCATATTAAAAAGGGCAATTTGCTTAACTCCAAGGTCTGGAAATTCTGTTCCCTTCCCTAGTTTTGGAAATCCAGTGCTTCGGCTGCTAACCAAAAAGGGGTGGCTGTTCAAATCCACCAGGCACTCCTTGGAAACTCCAAGGGGCAGTTCTACTCTGTCCTATAGGGTCGCTATGAGTCGGAATCGACTCAACGGCAATGATTTGGTTTAGTTTTTCAGGTCCCTAGTTTTGCTTTTTTTTTTTTTTAGTTTAAGATACCATGGGAATGCTTCAACGGTTAGGCTGTGAGCTCCTGGAGGGCAGGGATCCTGACTAACCCACTGTTTGCCCAGCACTTAGAACAGCGAAAATGGTGCTTAATAAGTAGACCTGTGAATGAACAGCAACTTATAGGAGTAGGGACAAGAGATTTTGTTTGTGTTCCCACTGCAGAAACTTAGGAATGGCATAAAAATAAGAGAAAATATTATGCCGAGGTAAGGAAAGTCCACAGTCCTAAAAGTCACTGCATTATAACTGCATTTCTACTGGAAGTCACGTAAAGTTGAAATTGTTTAAAAATCCATTAGTACAGCAGTTCTCAAACTTTTTGGTCTCAGGAGGAGTCCTTTACACTCTTAAAAACTACTGAGGATCAAAGAGTTTTTGTTTTTTTGGGTTATGTCTATTGACATTTTCTGTATTAATAATTAGAAGTGAGAATGTTTTAAAACATTTGTTAATTCATTGTGTATTAACACAAATAACATATTTTCATGAAAAATAACCATATTTTCCAAAACACAGAGTTTAGTGAGAAGGATGGCATTACTTTACATTTTTGCAGATCTCCTTAATATCTGATTGAATAGAAGACAGCTTCGGCATTCAATCTGTTTTGATATGGTTCAAGTATATGAGGAAAATCCAGAATTATACAGATATGTATAGAAAAGGGAGGAGAATTTTAATAGCCTGTTCAGATAATTATGGATATTTGTCTTTGATACTACACCAAAACTTGACAAGTGGTAGTTTCTTAAAGGTTAGTTGTGATGTGGAATCTGAAACCATATCAATGAACCCATCGTACTTTTGTTACATTTAAATCCATTGGTCAATCTTGTATTTTGAATGGACCTTTTGCCCACATGCAACAGTGAAAAAGGCAAATAACATCTTAGTATTTTCATGAAAACAGTTTTGACCTTGTGGATTCCCTGAAAAGGTCCCAGGGTCTACAGACACACAAACTGCTGCACTAGTAAATGCCAAATGAAAACCAACACAGTATTTCTCATTAAATCCAATGCAGCCAACTTTCCTTTGGCAAAAGATGACTGTGTCTTTATTGAACAGTAGATAAAATAGCTTCCATCTGGGGGCCATGTTAGGTTACAGGAAAGTAAGATCACAGAGTTGACAAGTTGGACAGAGAACTACTGAGGAAGCATCTGATTCTTGTCTCACACTTCACATCTGTGCTAGGATTGGTGATCACTGAGTAAAACGGGGCTGCAGCAGCACTCACTACTTAAATTCTCCTTTTTCTTGTTCCTTCCTTCCATCTTTCCCTTTGCCCTACACATGCCATTGAACACATTCAGATTAAACGTGACTCCACTGAGTTACACATCCCAACATGGAGAACAAATAAGGCGTCAAAAGCAGACAAGCAAGAGGAAAGACTTCCAGTTATAGTGGTGGGAAGAGCCTGACAACTCCTATCTGCAAAACATACGTAGAAGACTTAACAAAATTGTCATTTCAGGACACGGGATACAGGCTTAAGGAAGAAAATATTGAGATGTGTTTGTGTTTGTTTTTTTTTTTTTTTTTAATTGCTTGAATTTTGGATAAGAGCAGCTGGAGTCTGAGGCCTTCTTGACTGGAGTAGCTCTTACTGTCCTGCCCCACCCCACAGTCCCTCGATGAGAACATTTTACCAGAGAGGGCCGAAGAATTCAGCAGCCTCGATTTAAGGTGGGGGACAAAAATCTACAACTTTGCCAATTAAAAGTAGCAAACTCAGTTGGAAACTAACTTCTTGTTAGTTTGTTAGTATGAGGTTTGGGAGACCCAGAAATTTAACAGGGAGATCTGAGATAAGCTCCCCACCCATCCCTAGATGACTGGGAAACTATGCATGTGCAAGGGAGACTTATGACACAGCCCAGCAAATGTGAAAGCCAAGGGAGACTTGAGAACTGGCTACAAAATGGAATGTGTTCCCCAACACACGCCCAGACTGATCAGGACAGGTTAGAAGCCTTATGGGCTCAAGGTGGTTTATGCACAACCTCTGCCCAAATCACTGGCTGATCACTAAATCATAAAGCCTGAACAGAGACATCAGCAGCTGCACACTTCCAATTAGACAGATTCCACAGTTTAAGTCCAGGTAAGCTGTTAAAATAAAACCAACGCTCTCATCAAAATAAAACACAAACCTGAGTTGCTACAATATATTATCTAAACGTCTGGGTTTCAATAAAAAACTATGAGACGTGCAAAGAAACAGGAAAGCGTGGCCCGTGCTCAGAAGAGAAAGCAGCAGAAAAAAAAGAAAGAAAAAAATCTACTCTGAATGGATTCAGATGTCATGTTTAACATACAAGGACTTTAAAGTGGCTATATTATAAATCTGCTCAAGGAACTAAAGGAAACTGCTAAGAGATTTAAAAGAAAATATGGTGACAAAGACTCAACAAACAGGAGTCTCAATAGAGAAACAGAAGCTACAAAAAAGAATTAAATGAAAATTCTACAGCTGAAAAGCACAGTGACCAAAATGAAAAATTCACAGATGGGCTCAACAAGAGATTCCAGATAGCCGAGGAAAGAACCAGTGACCCTGCCTACAGAGCAAAAGAAATTAACCAGTCTGAAGAACAGAGAAGGAAAAAATTCTGAAGAGCCTCACAGACCTGTGGGACAATGTCAAGTATCCCGATAAAAAGTAATGGGAGTCCCAAAAGGAGAGGATAGAGAGAAAAATGCAGAAAAAAATATTTCAAAAAATACTCACTGAAAACTTCAGAATGTCTGAAGAAAAATACTAATCATACAGATTCGGAAGCCTTTACAAAACTCCAGCTAAGACAAACACAAACAGAACCACACCTAGACCCGTCCCAGTCATATTGCTGAAAACCAAAGACAAGGACTAACTCATTACATACAGGAGAACAATACCACTAAACGGTTAATTTCTCATCAGAAACAATGATCATTGTCATGTTTCCTGAACTTAAAGCTATGCCCCTGGTTTAAATAACAGCTCAGTGGGAGAAAGGGTAGGAAATCCACAGTATTTGTGTGTATATCTATTTTAAGTCACAACCCATTTGAGAAACATTTACTATTTTACAACAAAAGAGTTAATAATACTAAGTCCTTATTCCCTATGGGGTCCCCGTGGCTCGCCAGCAACAGGTTTGGTTTTTGGTTTAATTCCCTATCTAGCCAAATGAGTCACTAAAAAATATAAGTGATGCCCCAAATGAAAATCATCTGCATGGTAATATCTGCAATTAGACTCAGCTTAAAATACAGTTCTTAACAGAAATCCAAATCGTTCAGGGTTTATAGGTTCCCAGCGGTTAAGAGCTACGGCTGCTAACCAATAGGTCGGCAGTTTCGACCCACCAGTGTCTCCTTGGAAACCCGGCGGGGCAGTTCTACTCTGTCCTATGTGGTCGCTGTGAGGCAGAACTGACTCGACGGCCCTGGGTCGGATGATCAGCAATCTGTACACAAACAGCTTCAGAAGACTGCTATCGTCAGCATCTGGAGTCGCCTGAAAGCTGAGTTAACATCAGATCTGGTAATCAACTGTCCACCTCTCCAGACTGCAAGAGAGAGCTCGGGATGCATGACTGATTCTAGGCCGCACGTCTGAACCTATGAACTGTACGAGGGCGCTGAGGATCAACCCAGAATAGTTGTTAAACCTGTAGATTCTGCAGCAGAAATTCTGTAAACCCCCAAATCTACTTGATATATTCTTCATCATTCAACTGGTTTGAAGCAGAAGTTAATGGTTAACATGATACAATTCTTAATTTCCTACTGCCATGCCAAAATAAGTTACAGAGCCTCAGCATGCCACTTAATCTCTTTAAGCCTCAGTTTTCTCACCTGAAAGACGGAGATGACAACAGTATGTACCTCACAAGGTCACTGTGAGGATTAAAATAAAAACTCATGTGAAACATTTAGGATGGTAACTGGCACAAACCCTTGCTAAATGTAACTATCACTGTTGTTACTAGAAACCAACAAATTTGTCATAAGATATAGAATCTCTTCCACAAAGTTTGTGTATTCGGCCACTAGAAAGTTCAAGAATCATGAAAATAGCCTCATAATTTGACAATCATCTTCAAACCGTCTGCTCTTAAATCTCTCTCCTGAACCAGCCACGCGAAGCCTGAGTGCCTCAAAGTGCTGTGTTTTCAGCAGGCTCAGGAACTGTGTATATATCATTCCCTCTGCTTACAACATTTTCAACCCCACTTCCAATTCCCAGTTTGGACTGATTAACTCCTACTCCTCCTTCATGTCTCAGCTTAAGCATCACCTTTCCAGGGAGCCCTTCCCAAATCCTCCTGTCCAGATTAGGGAGCCCTGTCTTGTGCCTCCAGAGTACTCTGAACCTCCCATATCTTACTTTCAGTGAACTATGAACCGTGTTCACAGCTCCTCAACACAGACGATAAGCTTTGGGAGGGCAGCAAGGGTATCGGTCTTATTCACTACTCTATTTCCAGTGCTAGATACATGACAAGGAGTAAAGTAAGCTCTATAAATATTGGCTGAATTAAACAAACGCAGATGGGACAGTCAGGTGGGTTGATTATTACCAAGTTCATACTCACACTGAGAACTATTACTGCTCCTGATAAGCTTACTGCCCTTGTTCATTCATATTCTAACAGGATGCTTCAAGTCTAAAACCAACCTTTCTGGACTACTTATCTAATATGATTTAGCATCCTTGCTGAGATAGGATCAAGCCTATCATGCTCTATGTTCTTAGCATGTCTATTGAAATGGTAATCAGATAAAAGCCAAGCTGTTCAAAGTGTGTGCTTGTTAACTGAACTTCTACAAAAAATACTGTTTAAGAATTCCACTTCAAAAATCAAACAAAATATACATACACACACACATATGAAAATAACCATCTAGTTCAATCCACTAATTTAATCAATGAGAATCCTATGGGTCAAAAGGCTGAGTGATTTGTTCAGGACCATAAAGCTAGATAGTGGTAGAACCAGAATAGGGAACTAGCTCTCTTTGTTCTGTGTTTCCCTTATGGAGCCTTTCTGGTGCATTAACTGAGACTCACTGATCAAGGTATTCTAGGCAGTTAAGTAATCTTAAAAAGCAACAAGTAATCATTTAAAGCAACCAAACCACCTGTAGAGCTTTTTAAGCCTACGGGTGGCCAGATCAGGGCTTCAATAGATGTGTTAGAACCCCTGCGGAGAATTTGCATTTCTAACAAGTTCCCATAAGATGCTAATGCTCTTGGTTAGGGACCAATTCTGACAGCCACTAGTAGAGCAGTGGTTCTTGAAATTTATTATACGTACGAATCACCTGAGGATCTTCTTAAAATGTAGATTCTGATTCAGTATATCTGGGGTGGAAATGCAAATTCTCGGCAGGGGTTCAAACTGGAATGAACCTGTTCAAGGCCCGGGGCCAGATCTCACTGTATGAGAAACTCAAAAGGTAAAGGCTAGGCCTTTGCCTGCTGAAAAAGTTCCAGGGGTGATTCTTACCCCAGCAAAGTTTGCGAACCACTAATTTAATAAATCATGCATTATTTATTAAATGCCTTCTCTGTTTCTAACAGCATGTTCCTGCTCTCAGAGCTCTTAGGGGGAGACAAGACGTACTTACATGAATCAGAGAAGAAAATAAGACTGTGTGTAATCAAGTGCTGAATTAGCTACACGAACACAAATTAAGTGCTGAATTCAGAGAAGCAGGACAGGAGGTGAGACTTGAGAAATGCAACACTTGTGGAGGAAGAATAATGGAGAGTTCCCCTGTGATAAATAAGGACAGCCATTTTCAAACTGTGCCCAGCAGACATCCTAAAACACCCAAACCAATCCACTGCCATTCAGTTGATTGTAACTCATAGCAACCCTACAGGACAGAGTAGAACTGCCCCATAGAGTTTCCAAGCAGCGCCTGGCAGATTCGAACTGCCAACCTTTTGGTTAGCAGCCACAGCACTTAACCGCTACACCACCAGGGTTAGGATCCTTTGAAAATGCATCCCTGCCCGGACTCATGATTCCAATCACAATAGTTCCCCTTTTACCTTTTATACATTAAGCTTCTGCCCAAAACTCATTGAAGGAGGAACTTCGGGGACTTTTTAACATTTGAAAAGGCTCTTGCTTTACAAATGCAAAACATAAACAAATAAAATCGGCGGTAAAACAACTTGCCTCAAAGTCACAAAGCTAATTAGGGATCCGAAATCTAGGTCTCTCAACTCCCAGGTCCCTTTTCACTAAACCATGCATACATCATGGCGTTCCAAGTGAGGGGGGCAGTGGGAGCTGCTCTCAATGAGCACCACAAATACTGGCCTGATGAAAACTGTGACTTTACTTTCAGGTCATGTGTCTCATACTGGGATGGGACTCTGGGCTGGTGGGCAGGGAGAAAGACTCATGCAAGCCTCAGAGATAAAGACAGTCACCTTCCCAGATCAGCTCTTCCCTCAACTTAAAAGTTTTAGGGGAACTTTAAAAAAAAAATAAAACCCAGTAAAAGAAATGCACGTTTATGGCGGAGCCATAGGGGACTTCCTTGGTGGAAACACTGAGTCAGACTGTCTAAGGAAGTAGTAGGAGATAAGAACGCACAGACAAGATGGAGGCTAGGTTTTAGAATGCCTTGAAATCAAGGACAAGTTTAGATTTGACACAATACAACACCTCCACCGTAATATTATTTTAGGAAGACTATTATGAGGGTACACTCCCTCTCCCCAAGTGCTGAGTGTATGGCACACAGACAACCTGCAGTAATGTCCTCCACAGAGTCAATCAGCTGCTAAAGGTTCTCCCTCTCTACAGCAGCACAAGCAATAAAACTGCTGATTTGACTCTTGCGTTCATGTAAGAAAAACTGTCACAGTACTCTAAAAATGCTTCTGCTATCAATTTAAATTCCCCACAGCACCCCTCTAACACCGGTATTATCACCATCTTACTGTTGAAGGAAACAACCATAGAAGTCAGCAACGAAGCCAAAATGAGATGTCTAGAATTTACAATGTTCAGGCTCAATCAATGCTCAGTCCACACACATCGTAGGATGAGCACAAATCTCAATTCTAGCATCTGTATGTTTATTACACTTTAATTCAGTAAAATTTTTCCAATCTTCGCAGAGAATTTATAACCTAAAATTTAGGATCCACCCAGATATGTTTCAAACGACATGTCTAAAATTGAATTCATGACCTTATTCCCCAAGTGGATCCCTCTTCCAATGTCCCTACTTCTGTTCTTGGCCCTGCCCTTCCCCAGATAACCCAAGTTGAGAGCCTTCATATCACCTTCTGACTCCAATGAGTTGCTTAACACTTTAAATTCACAGCTTTGATCATGGCATTTTTCAGAAGAACATGTCTCCCTTGTTGCTGTTAGCTGCCATCTAGTCGATTTCACCTCACAGCAAGAACCCCACTTGGTACAGAGTAGAGTTGCTCCATAGGGTTCTCTTTGCTGTGACCTTTCAGAAGCAGATTTCCATGCCTGTCTTCCAAGGACCCTCTGGATGGGGTCAAACTGCCAACCTTGTCGTAGCTGAGCGCTGAACTGTTTGTGCCACCCAAGTACAATGATTCCCTAAACCTGTTGCTATCGAGTTGATTCTGGTTCATAGCGACCCTACAGGACAGAGTAAAATTGCCCCAGAGGGTTTGCAAGGCTGTAATAGTTACGGAAGCAGACTGTCACATCTTTCTCCCATGGAGCAGCTGGGGGGTTTTCAACTGCCAGCCACAAGGGCTCCTTCAATAACTCCCTACTGCCTAGTAAATGGAATCCAAACTCCTACACTAATGCAGGGTACTCAGAGCTCTTGACAACTGAGCCCAACCTACCTTCCACCACTCCCTATTACACAGCCTAAGTGACAGCTAACTCAGGCACGAATTAGGCAAGTGTCTGCAGTGTCCCCTCCTCTACTTACTCATGCATTCGAAAGGGACATGTGAGTTATATATATACCTTGTCTATTAGCATATATGGAAACCCCGGTGGCATAGTAAAGTGCTACAGCTGCTAACCAAAAGGTTGGCAGTTCGAATCCACCAGGCAGTTCTCGGAAACTCTATGGGGCAGTTCTACTCCGTCCTCTAGGAGTCAGAATCGACTCAATTGCAAAGGGTTTGGTTTTTGGTTTATTAGCATATATAGCATAATATCAATCACTGTGTCCTGCACAATAGACAATTAAAAAAAACTCACTTGATACATAAATTAAAACCTTTTGTGCTAGATAAATATTAATATTCCCAGTATTTTTTTGGATGTTGCTGTGATAGTATTATATTATTACCCACGTTAGCATTCTATTAAACGTAGGCTAGATTGCATCCACATCTATGCCAAACATATTTTAAAGTGATAAATATTGTTTACAAAACTCAGGACATAACTCTGTATGTAAATGTGATACAGCTAAAAAGTAACTTGAGAGGGTCCCTGACAGAGCAGTAGAAAGATGCAGAACAAAATTCAAATTCACAAAAAAGACCAGACTTATTGGTCTGACAGAGGTGGGAGGAGTCCCCCAGACTACAGCCAGAATGCCCTGCTAACTCAGAACTGAAGCCACTCCTAAAAAGTCCACCTTTCACTAAAGACTACACAGGCCTATAAAACAAACAGTAACACACGAGGAATATGCTTCTTAGTTCAATCAAGTATATAAGCCCAAATGGGCAACACCTGCCCAAAAGCAAAGACAAGGCCTGAAGGGATAGGAAACCTGCATGAATGGACACTGAGAACCCAGGCAGAAGGGGAAAGGGGGTGAGTGCTGACACACTGCAGGGATTGCAACCAATGTCACAAAACAATATGCATATACATTTTGAGAAACTAATTTTCACTATAAACTTTCACCTAAAATACAATAAAATTTAAAAAAAAATCATGCCTCCTTCAGGGAAATATAAAGAAAGAAAAGAAAAAGTAACTTGATTGAATTCATTGTAATAGTCGACTTATTCAAGTTCTCTGGCTTTTGTGCATCATCTGGGACAGGCATTCCCCATGGTTGTTTACCAGGAGGTGCACAACCGTACCCCTGTGTCTGTATCATGGCAAAGAGCACTACTGGCCCTCCTGGCTGGAGCTGCTGGATCAGCAGACATGGATGTACAAGACTGTTCCCTCAAAATCAATCAGAGACCTGTTACCTATTAACATAATCCTTCCTTGCCCAGTAACTGCTCATGTTGAATTCAGCTGCATATTGGGTGAATGTAGCAAGGGTCAGACTCAACAGCCCACCCCCACCTCTTGTCAATTAGTAAGAAATGGTATACTCCCAAGAGACCTGCCAAGATGAGGAGTTTAATTACATGACAGGGGACCATAAGACAGAGACGTTAAGAAAGGTACTGAAGTGGTAGGGGCCTCATAGCTTAAACAACCTTGAACGTGGGCACCCTCATGAGGCACTGGAGCTGGTGTCAATCTCATTCAGTGCCCTGCCAGGTCCCTTCCACTGCAGTGCTCGCTTTTTCTGCTGTCCTGTCCACTTGGCATCTATGGGTCTTTGCTTTGGACAACTGGTGCCGCTGTTCTGTTGATGCCCTAAGCACGTGCTTATCTTACTTATTGGGTAATTCGTCCCTGGCTAACCTAAATGTCTTGTTATTCCCCAAACATACTCACTACTTAATAATAAGAACATGATCTTGGAAAAGTCACTTAATCTGAGCTTTGGTTTACTTAACTATAAAATGGGTATAATAATACTTGCCTAAAAAGACAAATTGAGGTAATAAAAGCGAGAGTGCTGCTATAAATGATAAGATACTATAAAAATACAGACATTATCATTATGTCATGGTTATAGCAATTTTACTTTATTTATACCTGCAAAGCTCCACAAAGGATATGAGGTAGACCACACAAAATAAAATATAACAAGAGCTTAAAATGGAAGCAATAAAAAAAAAACACAAAGCAAAAGCTAAGGACATAAAATGGAACCGGGAATGAGGCTAAAAATGCATACCATAATCGCCTGTGCTTACCTTCCATTTGGTCTAAACATGGTAGTATGATTTGAAAAAGAAACTTAGCCGATTAGACAACTCACTGTTCAGAAGATTAAAAGCAAGCCCTTGGTAAGAAATAATAGTTCCTACTGTAAAAACCAGGCAAGAAGTTCTCCCAAAGCCCCTTATTCTGTGTGATGTAACTGGACAGCATTTTCAGTATCTTTATCTTGGATATTGACTTCATCACATTATTACAAGACTGAAAGCTTCTTGAGGTCAGGAAATTGGCTTATGCTTGTATCTCTAGCACCACTTAGGAAAGTGTCTTACTTAGAGCAATTATTCAATACTCCAATTTCTATACACTGATTTCTATGGATACTATCTCTCCCTTTTGACTTCCAGCTATCTTGCATACCACCATGTTACTCCTAAACATCATTCCTTAGTTCAAAAACCTCCCAAAGCTTCCCTGCCATAGTACCAATGCCTCATTCTTTCCCTATACAGCACAATCTTGAGCACAGCATTCCCTGCAATGTCCTTCCTTGCCTTCCTATTCTACTAAATTTTTTTAGCCCTTTAAAGTCCAGCTTATGTCTCACTTCTACTTAAAGCCTCTCTGACTAGCAGCAATGTGTTAGGAGAGCTATGGGCCGGGAGGGAGACACAGGCTAGAAAGCAGGGATTCGAACCTGTTCAAACCAATTCAGTCGCAGCCAACACAGTGAAACCAGAATGGACCCCAATTTTTAAAATTTTGGTTATCTGGAACTATAACTGAATCAGGAAAAATTACAGGTCTAAGCCCTGGAACAGGAGACTCAGAAGAGGCATAGCGAGGCCCTTCAGGAGCCTGATGCATGAGACTGGATTACTGACAGGTCTGAGGAGAGCAACACACACTCATAGTGGTGCGGTCAGCCGCCATCTTTGAGCAGGGCACCACTGCTTCTGAGTCTGCGCAAAATCCAAAGAGCAAAAGATCTGGTGGCTATGCAATGTGTATGCTGCCCTTGTTTTCTAAGAGGGAGATGAAGTTTCTAGCAGGGCTTTCACGTGTAATTTTTCCCGTTCTGGTTATGGTTCCAGTTTACCCAAATTTTAAAAATTCTGGTCTGTTCCAGTATTGCTTCCTCAGCCATGACTGAACTGGGACGAACAGGTTCAAAGCCCTGCTGGAAAATCAGAGCCTTGTGTTCTCACTGGAGATCCCCTTACTGTGGGCAAGTTACTAAACCACTGTGAGAGTATTTCCTCATCTGTAAAGGCTTTAGGATAGATTGTATCTAAATTACCTTCCAGCTATAGGATTCTAGGATGTTTTGATTCTTTCAAACTTGGACACACCCTGATCTCTGTACTCTGATCTCATTATGTTGTATATTTTAATATGTAATTATATACATTGTTTCTTAAAAAACTTTCCCTGCTTAAACATGCCAACTCCTCCACAGCAGAGACCCAATCTTAGATTCCCTTACTATTCCCAAAAACCACTGTCAGGTACATAGCAAACACGTTTAAAACCTAGGAAATTTTTAAGATAAATGTTTTTCAAAGTTGATAATATACTTGCTGCAGTACGTATCACCAAAGCCAAAAAAAAAACTTTTCTTTTTCATTTAACAGATCATTAAATATGTTTACTAAAACAGTACCTAAGTCACTCTTCTCTATAAAAGCACATTTTTTCTATACATTACAAAGCCAGTCAGTACAACTCCATTACTTCAGGTGACCACATTAAAGCACAAATAAGTCTCTTAAGACACGGGCATGCATAATACTCATTTCCCAGCCATTCTAGAATCTTCTACTTATATCTTCTATAGAAAAAAAAAAAACTCACTAGTCAAAAGCAAAACCTAGCATAATTTTTATTATTTTACTGATTAATTTCATATACAATAGCTATGCTTCCAACACAAAAACCAACAAAGTTACACAGATATTATGAAATAAATCATGTGACATTAAATTGTATTTGCTATGACTTGCAGTATTGCAGGTTAAGTATAGCTAATACCAACATTCATATTGAGCTTTCAGTTTTGTGCTTTTCATAGTCCTTTTATTTTTAATTAATGTAATGTATCCTCTTCTGGATGACCATTCATTTTCCTGGGCAGAACTTTAAAAGGGAAGCCAATAAATGTCAGTTTACTTATTTTTTGCTCATCCCTACTCCTATCAGCAAAATTTAGCCAACACTGAAAACCTGAATGTTTGCTTAACTGGAAAACAAACTAACAAAAAAATTAAAAAAAAAAATAGGGGTCCATCCATCATTAAGTATACAAAGATACTCTATCAATGCTCAATAAATTAAAAACCTTAACACTGAGAACCCTATAAACCACATGCATTATATGTAAAGACCTTTTTCAAATCAGGTTCTAAAACTCAAGACCATTCTCAGATTCCAAATTCTAAGCATACTGTAAGCAGATCAGTAAGTGAGGGGACGGTTCCCCTGGTGCTATTTTTGTTGTCACTATTACTGCTGAAAGAGTTTATAAGAGCTCATTGCCAATTTAGAATATAGAAATAGTTCAGCAAAAAGTAAAGTTATTTCTAAGAAAAAACTATGAAACTACAAAGGTATTATTCAATTACTTTTATTCACAAAATGCCAATAATGTACAAAAACATTCAGCAAAAGAAAAAGATGGATAAGGAAATTGTTAATCTATATAAACCCTAATTATTACCTCTTTCGACCTTGATTCTACTTGAAAAGATATTTCTCTTATTTAAGCAACATAATAAAGATATTAAGCATAATCTTGGCCCAAAGAGTTTCCCAAAAAAGATAAGGAAATAATTTATTCAGGAGGGATAATGAACCAAATCCGTAACTTTGAACTCCAATGCCCAACATCAGATTTCCTGAAGAAATAAATAATAAATATGTTTGCACAAGCACTCAGCATTAGAGGAGACATCAAAAACAAGGACATAGATTACCAAAGAGGGCCATGTTTTGTCTGTGACTTATTATGTTCTCTAAATAATTATTTCAACAGTTCTAAATGCAATCATTTCCATTAGAAAAAATATGTTCCTGCTTAAAATTAGGCTTCACAGTAAATGTATCCATTACTCTTTACTAATCACAAAAACTATGTAATTAAACCAAATACTATTGTATAAAAGCAAATTAAAGACAATCAGACATCAATATTTTTAAACAAAATTAATGGTGCTTGAAAGAAGACTGATGTGCAATGTATTCAACATTAAAAATTAGATAAAATAAAGTAACAATGTGGCAGTCACCATTATGATCTTCCAAGTACAAAGGAAAAGATACTCAGGAGAGTGACCAATTTAAAAAACACAACTAAATTCAAGATCAAGCAATAGATTCAATAAGCACTTCAAATACTTCATTTCTTAATGGAAAACACTTATGAAAGATAACATTCATATTTCCAATTCTGTCATTTTAGAACCGCTGTATCATGCTGCCTAAGACTCAAAAGGAGCTCCCTGGTGGCACAGTGCTTAAATGCTTGGCTGCTAACCGAAAGGTCGGTGGTCCAGACCCACCAGCCACTCTGTGGGAGAAAGATGTGGCAGTCTGCTTTCTTAAAGATTTACGGCCTTGGAAATCCTACGGGGCAGTTCTATATCCTACAGGGTTGCTGACAGTCGGAATCCACTCCACGGCAACGGGTTAATGGTTAAGATACTTAAGGCTGTATTAAACATAAAAACGCTGATAAGAGCAATTTAACATCCTGTACCCTAAATTCATTCCAAAATTCATTGGCCAGATGAATAACACAGATGAACAATTTCCTCAACCTAGGCAGCAATGAAACATTTTATTTCCTTCTGCTTTATACTACCTATTGATGCAGAGATTAGTAAATTTAAAAAGGCAGAATACGACACTATTTAAACTTGAATAATAGCCACTGGGTTTTTTTTTTTCCCCCTTGACTACTGGGATTTTTGACAATGAAAAAGTGACAAGAATTAGAAATTACTTTGGGGGCAGACGTTAAAAATAATTTTTACAGTAATGGCTTGGAAGCAGTACGGGCCTTTAGAAATTACAAACATTTGGTCAGCTGTCACATAAATTTTCAAGATCTTAAATTCAAAAGTACTATTATAAATTAACAGGTGGGGCAAGGTAAGAAGGAAGCGACAGTGGAATCTTGTGGCAAGCTGTCTGAGAGATGCCAAAGGAGACAGGCAGGCAGAAAACTCAACAGTAAATTAAAACACTCTCTTCAAGCCTGGCTCAAAAATAGGGCTAGGAATAAAGCACAGCCATCCTATCACATTCCCAGGACATTCTAACTGTCATTTTTAAGATAAACTACTCTAAAATATGATGAAAAATCATTAGAACAAAGTCTACTAATATGCCAAAAATTGTTAAGTGAAATCACTACCTGGCAGTGGAAAATTTTTGAAATCATTCATCAAACAAAATACACAAAATTGTTCAGACTGATTTAAGACAAATCCAAGAAGAATTCTTACTTTTTTAAACCTGTTTTCAATGCACATGCTTTCCTGTAAATATTCTACTTATTTTAAACACTATAATTGCACCTTCCTTCTCTTCAACTCCACTTTATTTATTGAAATAACCTTACTTGAGGTTGTTTCTAAGGCAAATGGTCTCTCCTTTAGCCTGGGTCCTGTTCAGATTAAGTAACATGGTTTCTTAGTGGAGTTTGGGGGATGACAAAGAACCTACCTAAAATAAGCACGCATAAGGATCACTTCTAGGATTACGTACAAAACCAAATTTATGAATTTTAGAAAATGAATTTCTACAATAGCACAAAAAGCTGAACAAAAGGCCAGTTAACAATACCCATCCTTTCTGTGTTACAAAAAATGTAACAGTGAAATTTTGTTTATAAAATGCAATGTACATTTTATCATCTTGGATAAAATATCTACAGCCTCCATAGTGGTTAAATTGCAGCTATAAAGGAAATTGTCCTGAGATAAATGGTTTCCCTCTGAGAAGGTTTCACTGTTACACTTCACCTCAGGACAATAAATCAAATTAACTGCACCTTCTCCTCTGTCCAATGACATCATCAGCTTGACCACATCTTGGAAATCGGGTGCAAAAACATATGCTATTTAAGGCATGAAACCATATTACTGCTTTCTGTCCATCCGACCTCATGCTTCAGGTCTCTCAAGCAGTTAGTCACCTGAACAGCCTCATGAAAACTACAGATTTTTTTTTCCTGCTGCATTCAAGGTCTGCCTGCTGGGGATGAACGAAGAATATATGGTAAGAACTGGTTGTTCGAAATTGGCTTGCTTTTAGTCAACCAAATCTAGAATGTTGTTAAAAAATAAGCTGAAGACTGATTTCCCACAAAATATGTAGCTAGAAACTGGCCATAAAGTGCCCTAGCATAATTTCAAAGGTTTAACACATCAGAGTTAAAACAACACTGTCACTCCCCTCCACCAGCACAGATGAACAATCACTAATGAAAAGCAACACCATTTTTTAAAAAAAACACACAACTAGAGAAAATAGAAATGAAAAAAACACTCTACCCAGTAAAGGTCAAAAATCAAAATTACTGTTTCCTCTAAACAGCAAAGTTAATCTGCCTAAGTCCAGATAAAACAAAATCAATTCTGACAACTTCAAGAGTGGCGGGTGTGCTGGGAGCGGAGTAAGTTCCAAGATCAAGGTAGACATAATGCTTTTGTTTATTCTTCTATTTCACTCATTTAACCATGACACAAACACTTGAAGAAAACAACCCCATTTCTGGTTTCAGTAGCGCTACAATTAAAATAAGCAAGTCTATGATATTAAAGGCACGAAATTAACGTCAGCCCCATTTTAAACTGAAAAGAGACTGGAAAAGGGGCACAGCAAAAATTACAAAAGTATTGTTAACTGCAATTTCTAAAATACTTAGCTATTCCACAACTCTTAGAAAAAAGAAAAAAAAATGTATTGGTCTCACAAATACTGCAGACCTTTACAAAGCCTTAAAGTGTTTAACTTGGGGGGGGGGGCGGGAACCAGAGGGAAATTATCCGCAAAACAAAGTGATTTGTAGCAACCCAAATTATATTTCATAAGCCTCTGAAAATGAGAAAGAAGACAGATTTTTTTCCTTAGGCCCATATTACTGCAAACTGTAAGAAAGTCTTTGTGAGAACAAAACACCAGAGTTGACGCTTGGCTAGGAGCTGTTTTAATGTTGCTAGGGCCCCAGGAGGGCTTGTTTTGCCCGCGGAGGTGCGTATAGTGGTAGTTCGTGGGGGAGTGATTTGGCTTATTAGTAAATAAATCAAGCGGCAGAGAACATGAGGCCTAGGCAAGAAGAGCCAAGGCCTAGCTCTCCCCCTCTCTTCCCAGCACAGTCTGGGTTTGATCTCAGAGCCCTGTGGATTGCCAAGGAAAAAAAAAGAATCATATCGAACCACAAAAGCACATGGGGCGAATGTAAAATATAAACACGGCGTTGGGCTGTGAGTGGCTGTTATTAAAGGTCTAAATTACTAAACATGAGAGGCGGGGAAAGCCAGGCGGCCATTTCAATAATATAAACCTCCCCGAATTAGATATTATTCAAATGAGAGGTAAGGCTAAGCAGAGAGTAGAGAGGACCTAGCACCCAGCAAGAGAACACCACCAAATAATCAGCGAGAGGGATCCTCGTCCCTACCCACCAACTCCCAACAGCAGAGGGGAAATCAAGAATATTATCAACTTGTCAGGCCGCCCGTTCAGGGGCGGGGGCAACAGGGCAGCCCTTTACATCCGAGTTCTCCGGAGGCCTCTGGCCGCTTCTGGGGCCTCAAGGCCGAAGCCCCCGAGGGCCCCCGGCCCCCTCCCTCCCGGCCAGGCGGAGGGGCGGCGGCACGGGGAGGGGCGGGGGGGACAGGGAGACCAGATCCGGCACCCCTAACACAACTCACCGGCGAAACCACCGCCAAGGGGGCCAGGGGGCTTTTCCGGGACCCACGGGGACTGCTGACTGCACATGGGGCGGCCCGGAGGGCATCCTATTCCGCGAGGAACTTTCCCCCAGGGCTCTCTTCCAACCCAGTCCTCACCCCGGGGGCCGAATCTCCCCAGTCGCCGACCCAAAGCCACCTCGCCATGCCCACGACCCCTCACCCCTGCCCACCTAGAGCGCAGGCCCGGCTCAGGTCAGGCCGCCACACGGGGGACGAGTGGGGCGCGGCCGAGGTGTCCGGGGCCGTGACCCCCGGGCTCAGTCGCGCCTGGAGCCCGGCGCAGCGGCAGGGCGCGGGTGCCCGCGGGGCGCTCTCCCGGGCGCACCCCCGGCCGCCCCCCGCGGTGGGCGGCGCCCCCCCCGGCCCGGCCCGCTCCCGTGGGGGCACGCGTGCAGCTGTCCGGCCGCCGGGGTCCGCTCCGGCCCCGCCGCCTCCCGGGCATTGTGCTCGCCGCCACCTCCATCCCCCTCCACGCCCCCCCACCCCGCGCCCGGCCGGCCCGGTCGCCCGCCCGCGCCCCGCCGCGCCCCGCCGGCCCAGCAGCTATGAATATGTAAAACGTCTTTATTGTCCTCTCCCTCTGCCCCGGCCCCGCGGACCCGCCGCGGACCCGCTCGGGCACGGGGACCGCGGCGAGGAGGCGGCGGCAGCGGCGGCCGGGGAAGAGGAGGGCCGGTGCCGGCGGGCGGGCGGGCGGGCGGCGGGGTGGGCCGGGGCAGGAGGTGGGCGGTGGATCGCAGCCCCCTTTGCCCCTTGCCTTCCCCCTCCGCCTGGCGGCTCCGACCCTCTTTCCCCCTCCGCTCGGCGCCCGGCGGGGGCTCCGTGCTCCCCGGCCCCCCATCTCCCCACCGTTAATTATAATAATCCTGAGTACTAATAAATTATGCTAAGTCGCGGGGGGGGCAGCGGGAGCCGGGGTTGAGTATGAATATGAATATGTAAAATGCTGTAATGATTACCTGCTGCTGCTGCCGCCGCGGCTGAACTCTCATCTTGACTCGCTGCTCCTCCGTCCGCCATTTTGAATATTTTAACCAAAATCGCCGGGTCGATAAACCCTCCCTCGCTCCCGCTCCCCTCCCCCTCCCGCCCTCCTTGCCTCCTCCCTCCTCTCCGCCCCCTCCCGCACCTTCCTCTCCCCGGGCGCGCGCCAGGGGGCGCGAGAGGCCGGCGCTGCTCGCCGCCCGCCCCCTTGGAAGAGCCCTACCCCCCTCGCGCGTTCTGCGCACGCGCCTCCGACCCGCAGTGGCTCTCCGCTAGCTGAAGCGCCCTCCATCTGCCGGTATCCCCTTTGCTATGTTTCTTCGTCTCGGTTCTGCACATGCGCGACTTTCTCCACGCGCCTGAAACGCAGTCAGCGCATGCGCTATCCCTCTTCGTTCCCTCAGGCTTATCGTGACTGTAAAGTGTAGTAGGTTGAGCGCCGGTGTCTTCTTAGTCCTCTCGGCTCCCGCCTCCCCTCCACTCCCGAGTTTGCTCCGGCTTCCCACCGCTGCCAACAGTATGCCAAAAGAAGGCCAGGAGACACAGTGGCCAAGAGCGCGGAGACGCGCGAGGGTCCGTGGGCCGGTCACCGCCGGCGTGCCCACCGCTCCGCGCTTTTTTAACATTTTCCGCGCTGTGGGAACCTGTAGCGACAAAGGAGGGCCGCCCCCCTGCTAGGTAATTTCCGGGCCTGTGGGCAGGTAAGGGCGGAAGCGCCGGCCGAGGAGAGGCGCGCTGCAGGCACCTGCTGAGCCACGCGCTGGCGTCCCCCTTTAAATTTGAATCCAAATTAATCCCCGCCCCTCAACTCTGCGACAGCTCGAGACCGGGTCCCGGGTAACGAGAAGGGGAGTGTCTGCGGTTGTTTTTAATTAGCCCCAAATCTCTTCTGCTCTATTTGTTTCTAACACCCGGCAGGCTTTCTCTGGTGCTGGGCGTCTTATTAAGTCGCTAATTTCCGCCTCAACTCGTCCCTTTTGCTTTCATGCCTTTCGAACGCCGCTCACCGATGGACACAAACAGCAGACCCCCAAGTCTACGGACAGGCTTTCTCCCTTTTCGACTTAGGAACACCTGTTTAAAACGTAGCAGCAAACTGGAAACTGATGACCTAGTAAATCAAAGTGTGGAAATTAGCAGTAGCTGAACCGTGAATTTTACTTTGCCGTGTTTCTTAGGGTAAATATGATAGTGGGGAGAGGTTTTCAGTTGTATCTTTTTTTAAACTAGTCACAATGTTGCTAAGATTTCCTTATTGTTAAAATACCCCTGGGCAAAAACCCGGGTCTAATTACTTCACGAATTTTTAACAAAGCCCTCAGATTTTTGTAGTTTTTTTTTTTTTTTAAAGAGTCGAAAGAAAAATGTATTTCATGGTAAGTGGAAAAAAGTTAAACAAAAAATCTCAGCCTTATTTAATCTGTCTTGAAGAGCGACCTGACTGTAAAGCTTAAACTGGGTAGAATTGCAGGTGCTACGTTAAAGAAAAACTGATCTCTGAGAATCAGTTTCTTAAACAGCTGAAGTTTTCATTGTGAGTGCTAGCATGCTCAGTGAATTCCTAACACAGTGCAAGTACAGTTAAAGCTATTGTCAGTGACAACCAATGAATTTGGGGTGGGATTGATTTATTCACGGTAATTAAGCCTTAGGGCGTGCGTGTCTGTTTGAACCCAATAATTAGACCACCCTATGGCAGTGGGTTTTGGGTTTATAATCTTATTATTTGAGCCACACCAAGCAACATGCAGTTAAAGAAATGCAAAATCTAACGTTACAATTAAACTGAAAATACGGCCTCAGTTATTTTCACCATCATCGCTGCAGGGGAAGTTTCAGAATCGTTAGCCTTATTTAAAACGGAAGTCAAAGGATTTGAAACCATCTCCTCTGGGAAAAAGAACTGTTGTAGGAAAAAAAAATCACAAAGTTCAGTAAAGCGAAAAGAAAGTTTTATTTAGCATATATTTAAAAAGGCAAAAGTTGGAAACGGACAAGCATGCTGCCACAGCCATGTCTGCCCGAGTCCAAGGAGCGTTACAGAGTCACCAATATATGCTAACATTACAAAACGGCGAAACCATTGAAAGCTTCATCTTTTCACAGATTGGCTAGAAACTGTGATCCTACGTTTTGAATTGGCTTTCTTAACAATCATCCTTAACAATGTTCGACTTAGGAACACCTGTTTAAATGTTCCTAAGGTTGTATACCTACAGGTTTCAGTAGACAATCAGGAGGGCCTTCATTGGTCCAACAGATTTTCTGTTCACTAAATGCCATGCCAGTAGAAAAAGATAAAGAGTGGAAAGTCTTCTGTGTTCTTTTATTAGCTTATGTGGACCAAGAAAACAAAACCTAACCGGTTGCCATCGAGTCGATTCCAACCACAGCTTATGTGGAAGTTTCCCTAAAAGACGTTTTCAATGATTTCCTAGCTATTGTCCTTATACCTCAGGGCCCAGGTGATGTGTCCTTGTGAGTCCAGCTCCAGCTGGGTCACATTCTAGGACGAGGAATAATGGCTCCAATATTACCTACTGAATCAGAACTCAAATGCCCTTGTTTAAATTCCTATCTTCTAATAATCTTTGTCTTGCTCTTTGGCTCGAAAAGTAAATTAATATGACTTCCAGAATGTTGTTGTGTATGTGGTATCCACTCTTTATTATTTCATTTCCATAAAAGGGAAGTTTCATGGACTGAATAAGGAAGGATAGCTCTGAGAGGTAAAAAAAATAGTTTAAAATAGTCTGTATCAACCATAATGTGTCAATGTGTCTTGCTCAAGTCCAAAAGGAAAGTCTGCCTTCCAGCTAGGTGTGGCTATGTGACTATATTTTGGCTGTTGAGTTGTAAGGAGTTGCTGGGT